>NC_139518.1:97344155-97381655 GCF_947247035.1 Vipera ursinii
GAAAGAAAGGGAAGGAAAGAAGGAAGAAAGAAAGAAAGAAAGAAAGAAAGAAAGAAAGAAAGAAAGAAAGAAAGAAAGAAAGAAAGAAAGAAAAAGAAAGAACGAACCCAGGGCTACCTACAATCCCTGTTATTCATTTTATTGAGATTCTGGACTTCCCCTCCTGTCCGTCAAAACTAATTTTTCTTCCTCTTGCCTTCGTTCTCATCTGCAATATATTCTGAGAGAGAGAGAGAGAGAGAGAGAAAGAGAGAGAGAGAGAGACAGAGAGAGAGAGAGAAAGAGAGAGAGAGAGAGAGAGAGAGAGAGAGAGAGAGAGAGAGAGAGAGAGAGAGAGAGAGAGAGAGAGAGAGAGAGAGAGAGAGAGAGAGAATCGAATACCGTAATAAAATGGAACGCACAAAATTTATGTTGCCCCTTTTCCTGGCAAAGCAGAAAGGTTTTTCAAGGAGAGAGGGATTACTTTGAGACTCTCTCTTTCTGTGTGTGTGGGGTGTGTTTTTTTGCAAAACATGACCAGCCTTTACTGTTACAGGTAGTCCCCGACTCGCCACAATTCATTTAGTGACCATTCAAAGTTACAACAGCACTGAAAAAAAAAGGGACTTCTGGTCGTTTTTCACACTTATGATGGTGGCAGCATCCCTGATCACAATCCAGACACTTGGCCACTGACTCCTCCTTATGATGGCCACACCATCCCGGTGTGTGTGTGTGTGTGTGTGTGTGTGTGTGTGTGTGTGTGTGACGTGATCCCCTTTTGCAAACTTCTGACAAGTCAAGTCAACAGGGAAGAGACTGTTTGCAGACAGTCTGCAAATGTTCTGAGGCTGCGTTTCCTCCTAGCCGGCGACACATGTAGGATTTGCACTTTGCGCATCCCCGTCTGGGCACTTCCTACGAACAGAAAATGTTGGCCGTACGTTGGGTTTGAGCATGCAAGCTCAGCACATAGGAAAGGTTTAATGCCAATTCAGCAGAATGTGCTTAGCATAGGAACAAAAGAAGGTCAGAAGCAAAGGCAACGTGAGTGAAGCACAGCCAAGGACGCCTATAATATTGCAGCCTCACACGTTCCTCTCAATGCCTTATCAGATGGCGTGAGCTGCGAGTTGGGATTTCAGTGTGCCTTCTACATTTCTGGGGCCTTCTGCAGTTACACTAGGCCAGAGGCCAGGAATAAATCTTGTGACCGTATCAGACTCACTTGCAAACGTGAGCAAAAGGACTGCTGAGTAGATATTAAAGCACGCAATTTATTTGCTCCTTTGCCTTTATTGTTTCCCAGACAACTCACGGTAGCGAGCATGTCCAACACACCTTGCTCCTCCTATTTTCCCCACCACAATAACAACCTACATGGGGCTACCCTTGAAGACCACTCGGAGGCTCCAACTGGTACAGAATGCAGCCGCGAGAGTTGTGTTGGGAGTATCCCGACACTCCCATGTCACACCTTTGCTCTGCGAGCTACATTGGCTTCCAGTTGTCTTCCGGGTGAGGTTCAAGGTGTTAGTAATGACCTACAAAGCCCTTCATGGCATGGGTCCGGAATACCTTGGGGAGCACCTGCGGCCGGCGTCAACTTCCCTCCGCCCAGTACGCTCCCACAGAGAGGGCCTCCTCAGGGTGCCACCGGTCAAAGAATGCCGACTGGTGGCCCCCAGGGGGAGGGCGTTCTCTGTGGGCGCACCGGATTTATGGAACCATCTTCCGGTCGAGCTCCGGATGGCGCCTGATCTCCGCTCCTTCCGGCGCGATCTTAAAACCCACCTTTTTGAACAAGCTGGCCTGGCCTGATGGGATGGGGTTGGGTTTATTAAATTGGTCTTAACTTTTAATCTGTATTAATTTATTACGGGCATTGCTGTTTAATTACTTTTTAATAATTTTTAATTTTTGTATCTTGTTTTTATTATGTATTGCCCTGTTCACCGCCCTGAGTCCTTCGGGAGAAGGGCGGTATACAAATTAAATTAATAAAATAAATAAATAAATAAATAAACCTTATGAGGGGGGTGTTGGGTTGAGAGAGAGGGGCTGACCCAAAGTCATCTAGCCTTCATGGCCAAGGGGAAAAAAAAAATCTCCTGGTTCCTAGCCTAGTACCCTAAGCACCAGACAGACCTGGTTCAAACAAATTACAGAATCGGCACTTCATTTCTTAAGCTCTTCTGTTCATTTCCACTTTCCACGCACAGAAGAGATGGGGAAATTTGGCATGAACACTGTTAACCTGGCAGAACATCTGTCCTCCACTGGTGGGAAACACTTATCTTGTCCTTCCTCCCTTCTAGAGTTAAGATGCCATGGCACCTTCAGAATAGTTAATATGTATGTGGAGAGAGAGAGGGGGGGAGCACCCACAACCTCTGGAGACATTTTACTAGTTAATTGTTCTCACGGCCAGGAAATCTCTCCTTAGTTTTAGTATGCTCAAGCAATCTATGACTCAGCCTGTCTTCCAAGCATGAACACCCAAGCTCTGTTCTTCCATTACAGGTAGTCCTCGATTTGACACTACAATTAAGCTGAAAATGTCTGTTGGTACGCGGGACTGTTGTTAAGTGAGTTTTTCCCCATTTTACGACTTTTCTTGCTATGGGAATCTGGCTTCCCCATGGACTTTGCTCATCCGAAGTTTGCCTAAGGGGACCACGTGACGCCGGAACACTGCAACCATCCTGGGGTACATGTCAACCATTCAAATGAACGTGGGGATGCTGCAACCGTCGTGAGTGTGGGAAAATGGTCACAAGTCAACTTTTCCCCCCAGTGTTGTTCTAAGTTTGAAGGAGTCAGTGAGAAGTCAAGGACGAACTGTTTATAAAGAGGACAACCTTTTGAATTGAATATAAATGACTGAGGACTAGGGTGCATGAACACAAGCTTGCTATTAGAAGACAAGAACAACGTTCACAGGTGTGGACACACATGGCTACACACAACCATGCCTTTAATCTAGCAGGGACTGAGGCTATTGCCAGTGACAACACTAAAGGCGGCCGCCTGTTTAAGGAAGCCTGGTTTTCAAACCATTCCTCCATCAACCGGCATATAGACCTCCCCCCTGCATACCAGGCACTAAAAAATTGGGAAGAGCAACGACGTGCGCGACATGAAGACAAACAGCGCAAGAATTCACAAATTATCTCATTGCATCAAATCCAAGGTTGCACCAGCACACAACCACTCTGCAATGTCGAACACAAGGAAGAAGAGCAACAACCATTTAAGATCCCTGGCATGAGAACACGGACAATGACCAGGGTTATGGCTACAACACATGGAGCTATAAACAATTCACTTTTAACAACAGATACCCAGAGACAAATACATCCCAAAAACGGATGCGCGACAACTCAAAGAAATACGGCAGACCTCAACAAACAGATCTGAGCATGCTCCATGAGCAGAGTGCAGACACCAACAGTATAAACGGAATCTCCCCACCCCAGCATCTCCATCCTGATGACGTTGGCAGTTGGCCAACGAAAGCTTGATTTTTCAGCAATAAAAACTGTTTTAGTTTTTAATTCTATCCCAGTGTTCATTTGTTTGTTAATTTTAACATGCCTGGGATTCGTATTTTTAATCTTATCAAGGAATATATATATATATATATACACATACATACACATACACACACACACACACACACACACTGTTAAGCATTCAGAATACTCTTGATTAGTCCCAGACATGGGACAAATCTTATTTCCTGTTTCAGCCTAGCCCAAGGCCATCTACAGGCAGTAGCCACAGCAGTGGCAGCTCATATTTGTGTAAATTTTTTGGCTTGCTAACAAAGAATAAAGGGAGACCGATATGATCATTTCAAACTTTGAAATGATCATATCAGTCTCCCTTTATTCTTTGTTAGCAAGCCAAAAAAATTACACACACACACACACACACATATACACACACACACACACACATACACACACACACACACACACACATATACATCACCTTTCAGGGCCTGTTGTCTATTCCACCATGAAGAAAGGTGAATAATGTTGCAGCATCTAATTTTGTCTTCCGAGCTTTTGGACTTATGCTGGAGCCCATCCTCAGTGTGCATGCTGTTTGTAGTGCCTATTTAAGCGGCTTTTAAGATGTTGATTGAACTGTGTTGGTGGCCGGCTATTAAGTCATTGGCTGTCATTTCCTTGTGCTGCCAAAACCTCACCTCCTTAGTCCTTGATAAGCTGGTTGTAAGTCAGCATTCCTGTTGACTGACAAGGGGCCTGTTTCCCAGGATTCAATCACTTCCCTGGCTGTTTTTGTGGCATCCAATGTTCAATTTTGCAGCTAGTAAGTTTGTTGGCTGAGCAGGTACAAAAACAGCCAGGGAAATAATTGAAGCCTGGGAAATGGGCCCCTTGTCAGTCAACAGAAATGCTGATTTACCCCCAGCCTATCAAATACTAGAGGGAAGTTCCCAGAAGATGGGCTCCAGCACAAATCTGAAAGCTCAGAAGTCAAAAATCTCTGATCCTGGTGACCAGCCAAGATTGGATCTATTCCACCATGTCAGGTCAAAGTGCTAAGGTTACGAAGTCAAGCTGTCACTACAGAAGGCTTTTAATCCAATTTGTTTAAGGTTGGACTGTTTTTCTGTGCTGCTCAATTTTGAAAACCTCATTAGTTCCAGTGGAGGATCAAGAGGAGATGGATAAGATTCTCAACAATAATTGCAAATAAACAACAACCCACCTGTTGTGAGAAGATCTAACAATTCCAGCTTAGTTCGCTTTTCCTTAACGTCCCGCGTTCCTTCGCATTGTTTTTTTTTCAGCAGAGCCCTTTTAGAGTTAGCGCAGCCGAAGATAGAAGCGCGAGGTGCTAATGAGAAATGCACTTTAATGCATTACCTTGCGCTCTCTGGGGGCGCAATTTGAAATCCCAGCTGGATATTCAAATTCATGATGAGAAGGCAGTTATTTCTGGATCTCTCTGACACGAGGACCTGGCTTCTAAGCTGATCAGAAGACAGGCTGCAAATCACAGATGCACCATCAGCAGTGATGAAAATCCGGCAGAATTATCGTGATAATTTCTGTGCTGAATCCAAATAGAGCAATCCTCTCCCCACCCCCACCCCCATTTTAACTGCATTACCAGTATAGGCATTTAGATACCCTCCCTCCCTCTCCCTCCCTCCCTCCCTTCCTCCCTCTCCCTTCTTCCCTTCCCTCCTTCTCTCCTTCCCTTCCCCTCCTCCCTCCCTCCCTCCCTCTCTCTCTCTCTTCCTTCCTTCCTTCCTTCCTTCCATCCCTCCCTCTCCCTTCTTCCCTTCCCTCCTTCTCTCCTTCCCTTCCCCTCCCTCCCTCTCTCTTCCTTCCTTCCTTCCTTCCTTCCTTCTATCCCTCCCTCTCCCTTCTTCCCTCCTTCTCTCCTTCCCTTCCCCTCCTCCCTCCCTCCCTCTCTCTCTTCCTTCCTTCCTTCTATCCCTCCCTCTCCCTTCTTCCCTTCCCTCCTTCTCTCCTTCCCTTCCCCTCCTCCCTCCCTCCCTCTCTCTCTCTCTTCCTTCCTTCCTTCCTTCCTTCCTTCCATCCCTCCCTCTCCCTTCTTCCCTTCCCTCCTTCTCTCCTTCCCTTCCCCTCCCTCCCTCTCTCTCTTCCTTCCTTCCTTCCTTCCTTCTATCCCTCCCTCTCCCTTCTTCCCTCCTTCTCTCCTTCCCTTCCCCTCCTCCCTCCCTCCCTCTCTCTCTTCCTTCCTTCCTTCTATCCCTCCCTCTCCCTTCTTCCCTTCCCTCCTTCTCTCCTTCCCTTCCCCTCCTCCCTCCCTCCCTCCCTCCCTCCCTCTCTCTCTCTTCCTTCCTTCCTTCCTTCCTTCCTTCCTTCTATCCCTCCCTCTCCCTTCTCTCCTTCCCTTCCCCTCCTCCCTCCCTCTCTCTCTCTCTCTTCCTTCCTTCCTTCCTTCCTTCTATCCCTCCCTCTCCCTTCTTCCCTCCTTCTCTCCTTCCCTTCCCCTCCCTCCCTCCCTTCCCTCCTTCCTTGCTTCCCTCCCTCCCTTCTTTCCCTCCCATCTCCTCCCTCCCTTCTTCCCTTCTCTCCCTCTCTCTCTTCCTTCCTCCCTTCCTTCCCTGCTTGCTTCCCTCCCTCCCTTTTTTCCCTCCCTCCCTCCCTCCCTTCTTCCCCTCTGATCTAGTTTATTAACAATTCTAGAGACTGCTCTGGAGCAATTCAATTGACTATTGAATTGTATCATGATGCTGACAAAACATCTCAAGCCCACTTCCATCAGGAAGAGAACCGTGGGAAGTTCACGATCATCATTTCTCATCCGGTCTGGGGACGAATTGCTCAGGGCAATTTTTTTTTTCTGCCATCAACACCTAGTCCATGATTAAGTTCTGGTAGATATTAAATGATTAGACAAAAAACTCAGCGACCGCACAAAATACTCTATTGAAGATGAACTGCACAGCGGTTCAAGAAACAGTACATCATTCATTGGGAGCCCTGCTGGCTGAGTGCCCACAGCCTGGAGTTCAGTCCCGACTGGCTCAAGGTTGTCTCAGCCTTCCATCCTTCCGTGGTTGCTAAAATGAGGACCCAGATTGTCGGGGGCAAGAGGCTGACTTTGTAAACTGCTTAGAGAGGGCTGCAAAGCACTACAAAGTGGTATATCAGCTAACTGCTTACATGCATATTGAGATGTACAGTATTTCTATCTGTACCATTGAATCAACCGCTTTTGCCTGAAGAAAGTTTATTAAATTTTCTAAATCAGTAAAACTTCTATGAAAGTGTAGATCTGGAATAAGTTCCCTAGTATTCTCTGAATATTGCAGTCTTCTGTAGCCATCGGCTCTAGCCAACATTGCAATGGCAAGAGGTGGGAGATGAATATTTCAAGGCCCTGGATCCTGATAAAGCTATTGGAGTTGACCAATTGATTAAGGCCAACCTTCCATATTTGATGAAATAGACACTTTCTTGTGCTACTTAAGCACTGTACAGAAGAGACTAAAGAGGCAGTGTGATTAATTAAGCTTATTGAAAAATCAGCCCTGTTTTTCAGAAGATTGATTCCTGACAGGAGCCCCTCAAATGTCACCCCTTTCTGTTGTCTGGAATCCCTTTTGGAATAGAATAGAATAGAATGGAATGGAATGGAATGGAATGGAATGGAATGGAATAGAATAGAATAGAATAGAATAGAATAGAATAGAATAGAATAGAATAGAATAGAATAGAATAGAATAGAATAGAATAGAATAGAATAGAATAGAATAGAATAGAATAGAATATGGAATGGAATGGAAAGGAAAGGAACAGAACAGAACAGAACAGAACAGAATAGAATGGAATGGAATGGAATGGAATGGAACGGAACGGAACGGAACGGAACGGAACGGAACGGAACAGAACGGAACGGAACAGAACAGAACAGAACAGAACAGAACAGAATAGAATAGAATAGAATAGAGCTGGAAGGGATCTTGGAAGTCTTCTAGTCCAGCCCCCTGCTCAAGCAGGAGAACCTATACCACCTCAGACAGGTGATTGTCCAATCTCTTCTTAAAAACCTCCAGTGATGGAGCACCCACAACTTCTGGAGGCAGGTTGTTCCACTGGTTAATTGTCCTCACTGTTAGGAAGTTTCTCCTTAATTCCAGGTTGTTTCTCTCTTTGGTCAGTTTCCATCTGCTGCTTCTTGTCCTGCCCTCTGGTGCTTTGGAGAATAGCTTGACTCCCTCCTCTTTGTGGCAGCCCCTCAAATCCTGGTACTTGCCCTTTGCTGAAACATTAACCTAGTGACATTCAGGCATTTAAAAGACCAGATTTCCTTTCTTACATCTGGCGATAAAACAATCGGACCATCCTGGCCCCCTCCACCTCACCCTTGCAATTAGCGCGAACTAATACATTGAGGAGTTGACTAACTTGTAGGATCGCACAGGAAGTAGGAGGCAGGGAGCAAGGAAGTTAGCCCACGTTTGTTGGGCCCAGATAGCAGCCTGTGCAATTTGGAAGTTCAGAAGAGGGCAGCAGATCTTATTGCGAGGAGAGAGCCTTGCCAGAGTCTTGTAGAGGAGTGATAAACGACGCTCCTTGCAGAAGTGAAAAATGGCCTTTTTAAAATACAGGGGTAACTAAGAAAATGAACTGATCTGAGCCAGATTAGATTGGAAGGATTAAAGCAAAGCAAAGCAAGCCTTGGCATGCATCACTCCAGTTTTTAAATGAGCATCCGTGGCACCACAGAACAATATTATTATTATTATTATTATTATTATTATTATTATTATTATTGTTGTTGTTGTTGTTGTTGTTGTTGTTGTTGTTGTTGTTGTTGTTATTATTATTATTATTATTATTATTATTATTATTATTATTATTATTATTATTATTTGAATTTCTACACCGCCCTTCTCCCAAAGGACTCAGGGCGGTGTACAGGGCAATAAAATACAACGTACAAAAGTTAAACGTAAAATTAAATTAATTTAGCCCTAACAATAAATAGTTAAAAATAAACCCAAACCCTTAGTCCAGGCCGGCCTGTTCAAACAACCAGGTCTTCAGATCACGGCGGAAAGAGCGAAGGTCGGCAGCCAACTGGAGCTCAACAGGCAATTGATTCCAAAGGGCTGGTGCACCCACAGGGAATGCCCTCCCCCTGGGGATAACCTGCCGGCACTCACTGACCGGCGGCACCCTGAGCAGGCCCTCCCTGTGGGAGCGCACAGGACGATGGGAGATTGATGCTGGCAGCAGGTGCTCCCTAAGATAACCTGGACCCATGCCATTTAGGGCTTTATAGGTCATCACCTTGAATCTCACCCGGAGGGCAACTGGAAGCCAGTGCAGCTCGCGGAGAAGAGGTGTTACATGGGAGTATCGGGAAACCCCCCATCACAACTCGCACGGTCACATTCCTGCACCAGTTGAAGCCTCCGAGCAACTAAGAACAAATAAGATGATCAAACGCCTGGAGACTAAAACATATGAAGAACAGCTGCAGGACTTTGGTTTGGCTAGTCTAGAGAAAAGAAGAAACAGGGAAGACATGATAGCAGTGTTCTTGTATCTGAGGGGACAGGTTGTTCACCAGGGCACCAGAGGGAAGGATGAGAAACAACGGATGGAAATAATATGGATGTTCTACTGTCTTTGTTTTTTGTTTTTCGGCGGATATTTTGCTTTGTGGTGGGTTACCAATTATTGAAATATCTTACTGATATATTATAGTTTAATAAACCATTTTAGAACCACTCCTTTGGCAAGCCATGGAGATTTTCAACCATCCCGGTCATGGTTGTCCCAAAGGTGCTTTTTCCAAAGTCAACTGGAATTTCTTGGTTTCTTTTCCTTGAAAACATTTTGCTTCACAGTTCCATGAAGAAGAAGCTTCTTGGCTATGAAGGACCTGGGTTTGGCTAGTCCAAAGAAAAGAAGAAAGAGGGGCAACATGATAGCAGTATTCCAGTATTTGAGGGGGTGCCACGAGGAGGAGGGGGTCAAATTATTTTCCAAAGCACCAGAAGGCAAGACAAGAAACAACGGTTGGAAACTGGTCAAGGAGAGAAGCAACCTGGAATTAAGGAGAAACTTCCTGACAGTGAGGACAATCAACCAGTGGAACAGCTTGCCCTTAGAAATCGTGGGCACTCCATCACTGGAAATTTTTAAGAAGAGACTAGACGATCCCCTGTCTGAGATGGTATAGGTTCTCCTGCTTGAGCAGGGGGCTGGACTAGAAGACCTCCAAGGTCCCTTCCAGCTCTATTCTATTCTATCTCTGACACCTGTTTATCTCTGATTTACAAAAAAACAACAACACAACAACCTATTTACATGTTGCCCAGAAGTAAATAAGAACAGACAGATTTGTACTCAAATATAAGCCCTCTGCCTCAGTTGACTTTATTATTATTATTATTATTAAAAAAAGGTAGACTCTCTTATTCTTTGGAAAGACAGATACTAAAGCTGAAGCTTCAAATATTTTGGCCACCAAATGAGAAGAGAAGGCAAATGGAGGTGGGAATGGCAGAGGATGTAAGGATTAAATAGTGTCATTGACGCAATGAACATGAATTTGGGGAAACTCCAGGAGACAGTGAAGGACAGAGGGGGCCTGGAGTGTTATTGTCCACGGGGTCGCGAAGAGTTGGACATGACTTAGGGATTGAACAACAACTACAAGAACAATGGAATCTCTTAACTTATAAAGACCAACTGGTGGGATCCCACAGCTGACTTTAGCTCTTCTCTGAAGGGTGAACAAGGCTGGATCTGGTTGGTATTTACACGAGAGATCACCAGGAATCCTGGGTCCAAAAGATGGGAGTCAAAAATAAAGCAAAAAAAACATCTGGGAATTGCTCAGTGGAAAATTGCTTCCATCCTATTTCCAAGAGAAAAAAACAAAACGAAAAACAAAGCATGGATGTGTGTATGAAATCATCACAAGTCCAAATCAATTCAAAGGAAGCTTTATTTAATTCGTAAAGATCAATCAGAAATTGGCATCCTGCAAAGCCAGATGTCAGCTACCAGTCCAGATTGATGTTATTAACAGAAATGTTTCTGGATTTCAAGGAGGGATTCTTATCGAAGAGGAATACACTGATACACAGTAAGAGCCCAGTCCTCTGTTTTGAACAAAACACATCAGTCCCACCAAAAAAACCACCAACATAAACTGTACTGGACAAGATTCTAGGGAAGGATGGGATGAAGTGGTGGTAAACAATCTGTTCAGACTTTCATAGAATAAGAATAAGAATAGAAGAGAAGAGAAGAGAAGAGAAGAATAGAATAGAATAGAATAGAGTAGAATAGAATAGAATAGAATAAAATAATAGAATAGAATAGAATAGAAGAATGAAATTTAATATAGAATAGAATAGAATAGAATAGAATAGAATAGAATAGAATAGAATAGAATAGAATAGAATAGAATAGAGTAGAGTAGAATAGAATAGAATAGAATGGGATTGGGATTGGGATTGGGATTGGGATTGGGAATGGGAATGGGAATAGGAATGGGAATGGGAAGGCAGGAGAGGAGAGGAGAGGAGAGGAGAAGAGAAGAGAAGAGAAGAGAAGAGAAGAGAAGCTGGAAGGGACCTTGGAGGTCTTCTAGTCCAGCCCCCTGCTCAAACAGGAGAACCTATACCATCTCAGACAAGTAACTGTCCAGCCTCTTCTTAATAGGCTTTCAAGATTCTCTTATTCTACCCTACAACACTGAACATTCCCTGCCGAATCTCTTAATCTTCAACCGGTTTGCCCAACACTCAAGAACAAAACGGACCAGTTTTTGCAAGGGAAGAAAGAAAGGCTGAAGGAAAAGAGCTTGAGTAACATCTAGTACAACAGCAATCAACAAGGCGAGTTTATCTGTTGGTGGCAGTTACACTAGGTCAGGGGTGTCAAACTCAATTTCATTGAGGGCCGCATCAGCATTGCGGTTGCCCTCAGGGGGCCGGGTGGGTATGGTCAGGGTGGGTGTGGCTTACTGGGTAGGCGTGGCTAGAGTGTGTATGGCCTACTGGGTGGGCGTGGCCAGCTCTCCATCGTTGGCATCAAGGGTGCCTATGGGGGCCTGGGCAGGAGTGGGACAGATCTGGGGGTCTCTGGCAGGAGGAGGGTCTCTGGGCCAGGGCCAAGGCACTGGGGGTCGTTCCCTCACTGTTTCCAGGATGGCTTCGTGGGCCGCATGAAAGCACTTCGCGGGCCGGATCCGGCCCCCGGGCCTTGTGTCTGACATGTCTGCTCTAGGTTATTATTCTTGTCTGAAAAAGCTTCTGCAGGTTTTATTTTTTTTAAAAAAGAAGAAGTGGGGAGGAGACCCCTTTCTGCAACCTTGACTATGAATAACTTGCAGTGTGTTGTGTAATATATATATATATATATATATATGCGCCAGATCTCAACATGGTGACTCATTCCTTCATTTTCAGGTGCACATGGTTACCAGGGTGATGGAGACTGTCTGCATCGGAGCACCACATCACGTGTGGTTTCTTGCGACAAGTTGCCAGGCCACTAGTTCGACTGCCTGGTCACATGGCTTCAATCAATTAAACCCCCCCCCCAACACACACACACAATCTTTCACACAAACACATATATAAGCTTCCACTGAAAATAGTCTGTTTGATGTACCGAAGCTTCCTTTACAGTTTTCCTAATGGGGATGAGAGAAGACCATTAAAGATGCATCTTGGATGACAAGCTGTCTCCAGCCATGCTATAGAATAGAATAGAATAGAATAGAATAGAATAGAATAGAATAGAATAGAATAGAATAGAATAGAATAGAATAGAGTAGAGTAGAGTAGAGTAGAATAGAATAGAATAGAATAGAATAGAATAGAATAGACGATTGAAGAATAGAATAGAATAGAAATAGAATAGAACAGAACAGAACAGAATAGAATGGAATGGAATAGAATAGAATGTGGAATGGATAGAGAACAGAACAGAACAACAAAATAGAGTAGAATAACAGAATTGGAGGGACCTTGGAGGTCTTCTAGTCCAATTCCTACTCAGGCAGGAAACCCTATACCATTTCAGTCAAATGGTTGTCCAATCGCCTCTTAAAAACTTCCAGTGTTGCAGCATTCACAACCTCTGAAGGCAAAAGCCGATCCACTGATTAATTGGGTATTAATAGAATAGAATAGAATAGAATAGAATAGAATAGAATAGAATAGAATAGAATAGAATAGAATAGAATAGAATAGAATAGAATAGAATAGAATAGAATAGAATAGAATAGAATAGAATAGAAAAGAAAAGAAAAGAAAATGGAATGGAAACCCCTGCCGAAGCAAGAGACCCTACACCATTTCTGACCGATGGCAGTCCAGTCTCTTCCTGAAAGCTTCCAGGGATGAAATTCCCACAACATCTGAATGCAACTTCTGTTCCCTTGGTTGATTGTTCTCACTATCAGAAAATTTCTCCTTATTTCCCGGTTGAATCTCTTCTTGATCAGTTTCCATCCGTTATTCCTTGTCTGGCCTTCAGGTGCTTTGGAGAATACGTTGACCCATCCCCTCTCTGTGGCAGCCCCTCAAATATTGGAAGGCTGCTATCATGTCTCCCCTGGTCCTTCTCTTCACTAGACTAGCCATGCCCAGTTCCTGCAACCGTTCTTCATATTGCACCACGAAACCGCACCCACCCCATTGCCGGCAATGGGGGAAAGTTCCGGTGCATCGCGCGACGTTGCGAGTTTGACATGTTTGATCTAGGACATGGCACATAAGCGTTGCTTGAGCAGGGTCTGCAGGATTGTCTGGGACACAACTCATCCTCTTCACGACCTGTTTTCCTTGTTCCCTTCTGGGAGGAGGGGGCTTCGTGGTATCCATAGCAGATCATCCAGATTCAGCCAAAGTTTTGTTCCATACGGGTATCAACCTTGTGAACTCTCAAGCTTCTTTCTTGCGTTATGTATACAAGATGGACAGTGATTAATATTTATATGTATTTCTATGTAATATACATGTGTTGTATATGGCATGTTTATAGGTGTCTTATGTATGTGTACACTTTTGAGACCAGGCAACAGAATTTCATTTTTAATGTGTGCCAGTGTGCCCATGGTAAAAAAAAAATGACAATAAAAGGTTATCATATCTTATCACCGACCTTCCTATAATCCAGCTCATAGTTCATCAATGGGCATTTTACACCGACTGTGAGTTTCCTCCAGGGTCTGTATTATAGATTAAAATGTCACTGTGGTCAAACAACGCCCACCTTTAAGGTGTTTAGGAACCGGATCAGAACATATTTGTTTTCTTAAAACTACAAAGATTTAGCCTTTTTTTTAATTAAAAATTTTACAATACATTTTTAAATACAAAAAACTCCCTCCTCCCCCTTCCCTCTCCCCAACCCTCCCCTCGCCTCCCCTCCCCCCTCCCCAACTTCCCAGAGCTGAATACAGGGTATAGTGATACAAACATAAGTTAAAATATGCTAACAACAAAAGTAAAACATTAAATTCTATCGCACTTTAACTCTCCATAGTCATAATATTAATAAAATAACTAATAACTAATTATGCATCATATAGATCCACTACTTATTCAAATGCTAAATGAAACTTTTTAGTCCCATATTTATTCTGAATATATTCAATCTATCTTCTCCATTCCACAGTATATCTCTGTTGCGATTGGTCTTTCAAATATGCCGAAATCTTTGCCATTTCCGCCAAGTTGGAAACTTTTAAAGTCCACTCTTCTATAGTCGGCAGTTCCTCCTTCTTCCAATATTGCGCTACTACAAGTCTTGCTGCCGTAATTAGATTCAACATCAACTTAGTGTCTATAACAGTAGTATCTGTAATAATACCCAATAAAAACAACTGCGGAGAAAGCTTTATCCTTTTCTTAAATATCTTTTGCATATTCCACCAAATTTTAATCCAAAAAGCTTTAACCTTTTTACAAGTCCACCATATATGAAAATACGTTGCATCCTCACAACCACACCTCCAACATTTGGGCTGGCAGTTCGGATGCATACTTGCTAATTTTTTAGGGTCTAAGTGCCACCTATAAAACATTTTATAAAAATTCTCTCTTAAATTTTGGGCCTGTGTAAATTTTACATTTCTAACCCAAATCTTTTCCCAAGTATCCATTGTTATAACCTCTTGAAAATTCTGGGCCCACTTTATCATACAATCTTTAACAAGTTCCGTTTCTGAGTCAATTTCTATCAAAGCCTCTTTTGTATTTACTATGTTTTCATGTTGTCTTCATGGTTCATGTACACCACCCAGAATTGCTAATAGAGTGAGCTAAAAAAAAAAAACATTTCAAGGAACAATATCTATGGAGATTCTCAATCATCCAGATCATGGCTGTCCCAAAGGTGCTTTTTCAAACGACAATTTGTTGTTTTTTTCCCCTTGAAAACATCCAAGAAGCCTCTTCCGTTTTGATTGAATGATGGGAAATGGAAATGACTGCAAGGAATACAAATCCGTCCATTCCCCACCGTTCAGTCCGAACTGAAGAACCTTCTTGGATGAGAAGCGAAACGTCTTCAAGAAAAAGAGGAAAAAAACACACAAAGAAAATCCAGGTCCCTTTGGGGAAAAAAACACATTTGGGATGACAAGGAACAGGAATAAAAGAGTAAAGGACATATTTTGCTACTATATAATTTGGAATACCAGCCCAGTATCTCAATCAAGGTGTGGTGCCTAAGGAGACCCCATAGCTGTACTTCAAATACTGATGAAAAAAAATTGTACTGAGCAGAGAGCTCACTTAGTAAATAAAACCTTCTTTTCAAGCCCAAAGGGTTTCAAGTATAATTAATATGCATGGTTACAATGAGGATGCTCATAATAAGAGAGGTCGCTGCAAGCTACAGAATTAAATCTTTCTATTGTGCAAAGAAAAGGAAGAAAAGATGTATAGCAAAGGCAAGGGGCAATTAATTAATTAAAAACAGTAGTCTACTTCCAAGAGAATGACCAGAGGGAACTCACTCTCTTTCTGTTCTGTACCAGCCTGCTACCGGCCCTGCAGAAAAGGCAGGGACAACCCCTTTTACAAGAAGGCAAGAGGCTGGAATTACACCTGCCAAATTTATTGATACAAAAACAAATAGAACAAGACACGAACCAAGAAACAGGAGCTTTTCAAGTGGTTGCCTTCAGCAAACCAGACCTACCACGCATTCCCCTTTTATAAAGTTCAGGGCGTGGCTTCTCTCTGCCTCCTTCCGAGGAGCCCCATTGCCTTCCTCTATTTACTCCTGATTGACTGCCTCCTGCGTCGGGCGTCCTTGAACAGGGCCAGCTTTGGGTCATCTTCATCCACACTGTCAGGCTCACACAGCTGGGTCTCCGTTGTGACCAGGTGGGAGGGGCCTGGCTGAGGGCTCTCATCAAGCTGTCCAACCCCCTTAGCAAGCTCTTCAACACCCCCCCTCCTCCTCCTCCTCTGAGTCGTCCGACCCAACTGCTGAACCCACAGGCTGACCCTGAATCACAACACTTTCTTTCTTTCTTTCTTTCTTTCTTTCTTTCTTTCTTTCTTTCTTTCTTTCTTTCTTTCTTTCTTTTTTTGCAGAAATAATAACCTCTGCCTTTCCAAAGAAAATAGAGAGAGAAAAAAATCTTCTACACCTTGAAAAAAATGAAGGTAAGGAAGTGTAAAGGAAGAAAAATGAATAATCAGGAAAAAAAACCTAGATTTTCTTCTTGAAATGACCTGGGTAGCATTCTGTTTTGTTTCCTTGGTTTGAAAAGCTTATTGTAAAGCATCACAAGTATCTGTTTTAAAAAACAAGGCTGCGGAAAATAGAATCAAGCTTTAACAGAAATATAAAAATTGGCAGTGTCAAATACAGCAAAGCTTCAGATGGATACCATACTTGCATCACGGTTTCTCATAAAAGGGTCTTAACTGGGCCTCTGCAAAATGTTGCAGGGTAGAAATGATGAACTATAATAAAACGGTGAGGATGGTCTTCTAGCAATTTTGCATATTTCTCATTAGTCTGGGTCAAATTAATTTACAGTACTATTGATACACAAATTTATACCTTCTCTTTCTATTCATCCCAATGCTCCGAGTGGCTTAGAGATTTGATATTGTTGTTGTTGTTGTTTTAAAAAATATCAAAGTTTAAAACAGAGCAGTACTACCATTAAAACCTAAATGAGAATTAAAAGCAGATACTAAAATAGTAAATGATTAAAAGCTTGGTGTCAAGGTTACAGTTAAGGATCCCAATGAAGTAAATACACCAGAGTCATCTAGATCTCTAATGCATAACTTTATTAGGTACCACATACTGGAACATTGTCCAATTGTTCTTCAGGCAGTTGTGGTGAGAAGAACATCTTTGTTTGCCACAATATCTCTCCAGGGACCTTGGTTCCCATCTGGATAGAATCCGCCTGGGTGTTTCAAATCTTTCTTTCCCCCTGTGATGACCCAGGGCAGAGCACAGAGGCAATGCTGTCAGCTGACAATTCAAACCACCCTTTAATTGTTCCAAATTTTCCCCAAATGCTCCCACATTTCTGGCAAGCCTCTAAACAAAGGAACACACACACACCTTCATCAGCCTCTGGCTGCAAGTAGTTTTATATACAGTCTGATTAGGAGAGAAATTTACTCAAGGCCAAGGAGATAACAAAGAATGACTCATACATCATAAACCTAATGAGTCTGTGGGAATACAAGTTGCCTGAGCAGTTTCAGAAGAGAAGCCAAAATGCAGTCCGAGGTCTTTGAACATCCAAGCTATGTTGTCAGTCAGTCCAACGGTCAGAGTTTCCGGGTTTCCAAGCAGAAGTCACAGAACAAGAGATCAGCAACAACACACACAAAACTCCAAGGAATCAGCATTTGTTCCCGACAAATGCCTCTCCCCAGAGTGTTTCCTTAAATCTCAGTTTCCAGGGGTGCCTTGTGGAGAGGGGCGGACCGCTCTCCTATTGAGTAGTTGAGCCTGCCTGCATTGTTCCCTCCTTCTCCCCACTCTCTGTGCTCTAGGATCAGGTGGGGGTGGCCCTTGCTCATTGCCTGAACTCTGTCTCCCCTGTCCCAATCCTGAAAGGCCCTGGCCTGCCTCACCCTGCTCTTCCTCACATTCCTCTGAAGCCACAGACACCTCTCCCTTGCCCTCCCTTCCTCCGCAGATTCAGCCTCCGACAGAGGCATGACACCCGCCTCGCAACTCTAGGCAAGCTAGAAGCAGCGTGGTGGTCCTAACACAAACAATCTTCATAGCTTGACACTTGCTGAAAGATGCACTTTTGCCATCTTCAAAATACCAAGAGAGCAGGAGCAACATTTACATCCTTTTTTTTATTGAAAAGTTTTACAATACATTTTTTTTAAAAAAGACAAAACCCCTCCCAACCCCCTCCCCTCTCCCCAACCCTCCCCAACACCTCCCTCCCCTCCCCCTCCCCCTCCCCGATTTCCCAGAGCTCAATACAGGGTATAAATATACAAACAATCATAATCTACCTTATGCAAACAACAATAAAATATTAAATCTATCGCACTTTAACTCTTATAAAATAACTACAAGCAATTTAAATATCACATCAATACTTATTCAAATGCTAGATGAAGCAACATTTGCATCCTTATGAACAACATTTCACTACTTGGAAGCCAAAGAGAAGAAAGTCCTTTTCAATGTAACATATTGCCAAGTTTCTGCCATTGGCGCTAGGGATCTTCATAAAGGATCTCTTTGTATGAGCTAAGAAACGGGACAGGTTTATCGTGAGACAGACGGTTTGAAGGCCATTTAAAGTCTTAAATGTCCACACCAGCACCTTAATTTATGCCTGGCAAGCAACTGATAGGCAGTGCAAACCTTTCTGTAGAGGCATCATATCATTTCCATACTGATAATGGGAACTGACAGAGATACAGAGAGATGGAGGGGCAGGTGGAGGATAGGATAGGACAGAAGAATGGACCAACAGACAGATAGGATAGACGGATGGATGGATGGTTGGATGGATGGAAGGAAGGAAGGAAGGAAGGAAGGAAGGAAGGAAGGAAGGAAGGAAGGAAGACAATTGATTGACTGAAGGATGACCAGGTGGACAAACCGACAGGATGGATGGACAGACGGACAGGGAGACTGTCCAATGAACAAATGGACAGAGGGATGGATCTATCTATCAATCATAGAAGCATAGCTGCAGATGAATGGAAGTAAAGGGCAGACAGATCTGGAAACCGACTTTACTACCGACAGCGTTGGTGATGTGGCTACTATTCTCTGACTCCATTTCTCAAAGGTCTCCTTCAGTATTTTCATTGTTTTAATGGTTTGCCTCATTTGACAGGCCTGTCAATCTTTCCGTTACCTAAATTCTTTAGTGTCCCCTAGTGTCCATAATTT
The DNA here is from genome assembly GCF_947247035.1 of Vipera ursinii. Taxonomy (NCBI): domain Eukaryota; kingdom Metazoa; phylum Chordata; class Lepidosauria; order Squamata; family Viperidae; genus Vipera; species Vipera ursinii. The sequence continues at coordinate 97,363,043 of NC_139518.1, forward strand.
TTGAAATTGTAAAAGTGCTGATCTTTGTCACAGCAGGCAGAAATTGCACGACAAAGCTGGATGTACAACCAAATTGGTAAAGCCCAAGTGGTTTGGGGTGCCTGACAAAAGGCGGGCAAATTGTGACACCCGCATTCAAGAAACCACCTCAGCACAAAATGTGAACTGGATCCACTCACTCCGTGCCTGTGAAGCCCCACTTGAAAAAGGAAGGAAGGAAGGAAGGAAGGAAGGAAGGAAGGAAGGAAGGAAGGAAGGAAGGAAGGAACAAAGAAAGGAAGGAAGGAGGAAGGGGAGGGAAGGGAAAGAGAAAGAGAGAGAGATGGAGGGAGGGATGGAAGGAGAGGGAGGGAGGGAGGGAGGGGGAGGGGAAGGAAAGAGAGAGAGATGGAAGGAGGGAGAGAAGGAAGGGATAAGAGGAAGGAAGGAATGGGAAGCAGAGGGAAAGAGAGAGAGTGGAGGGAGGGAAGGAATTAAGGAAGGAAGGAAGGAAGGAAGGAAGGAAGGAAGGAAGGAAGGAAGGAGGAAGGGGAGGGAAGGGAAAGAGAAAGAGAGAGAGATGGAGGGAGGGATGGAAGGAGAGGGAGGGAGGGAGGGAGGGGGAGGGGAGGGAAAGAGAGAGAGATGGAAGGAGGGAGAGAAGGAAGGGATAAGAGGAAGGAAGGAGGGAGGGATGGAAGGAAGGAAGGAGAGGGAGGGAGGGAGGGAGGGAGGGAGGGAGGAAGGGGGAGGGGAAGGAAAGAGAGAGAGATGGAAGGAGGGAGAGAAGGAAGGGATAAGAGGAAGGAAGGAATGGGAAGCAGAGGGAAAGAGAGAGAGTGGAGGGAGGGAAGGAAGGAAGGAAGGAAGGAAGGAAGGAAGGAAGGAAGGAAGGAAGGAGGAAGGGGAGGGAAGGGAAAGAGAAAGAGAGAGAGATGGAGGGAGGGATGGAAGGAGAGGAAGGGAGGGAGGGAGGGGGAGGGGAGGGAAAGAGAGAGAGATGGAAGGAGGGAGAGAAGGAAGGGATAAGAGGAAGGAAGGAGGGAGGGATGGAAGGAAGGAAGGAGAGGGAGGGAGGGAGGGAGGGAGGAAGGGGGAGGGGAAGAGAGAGAGATGGAAGGAGGGAGAGAAGGAAGGGATAAGAGGAAGGAAGGAATGGGAAGCAGAGGGAAAGAGAGAGAGAGTGGAGGGAGGGAAGGAAGGAAGGAAGGAAGGAAGGAAGGAAGGAAGGAAGGAAGGAAGGAAGGAAGGAAGGAAGAAGGGAGGGAGGGAGGACAACCCCAATGAACACATGCACCCTAATAATGTTCCTCCTAATCAGACCTCTAGCACCTCTAATATTTCTGTAGCAGAAATATTAAAACATCCATTCTCTGTGAAACTTCATTCTGCAGAATGAATTTCCCCAAACCTTTGAGTTAGTGCAAAACCCATCTCTTGTCTGGAACGAAAAAAACAACAACACCCAACTTATCAGTGGAAGAGACGATGTTCTGAACAGGACAGCCACGTTCTTTCCTTTGCCTTGTCCCTTGATGACTTTGTTCTTTATTCTTGCTCTATCCTAACGGGCGACCGAAGATTAGAAAACTGGGATTCAGTTTTCCAGCATTTTAGAAACCCAACGACACCAGGAAGTGAGAGCTGTAAATGACACACTAGAACGGGTGCTGGCTTGAATTCGTTTTCCCAAGACGCGCAAGGAAATCTGAGAAGTATGTTCAATGCATCAAATCGTTTGCAGCAGGTGAAAACAAATCCAAGTTGGCTTTATCCAGCCCCAGCAAAGGCCCAACTTTCTCATCAAACCTTCATGACGCACAAATATCCCTGACCACTGCAGTTCCAGCTGCACCGGTGGTTAATTTATGGGACTTGGGGCTATAAAACTATGTTTTACTGCCAGGGATAATTGTAGCTGACAGTTCCATCAAGGTAAGATGCATTAGGCCCCGTGACCTCCAGATAATCGTGGGGACCCTAATTTAATAATTTAAGGGTCGTGCAGGGGCTTGGCGGGGCCCCGACAAGGAGGGAAGACTCCCATGTTCCAGGGAGAATTGGTGATTGAATCTTTCAGGTCAACTTTGCTTGCTAATCTAAGGTGCGTAGATTTGGCTCAAGGACTAAAAATGCCTCCCCCCCAAAAAACCCCAAACAAACATTGTTTACATTCTGGGTTCAGTGCAAAGGTTGGCAAAGAAGTGGAGACAGGTTGTTTTGGACTAGGTAAGAGGAATGAGGTAGTGATTATTGTCCCTGAGCCATCTATGTCTCTCTCTCTCTGTGTGGGTAGATGCATAATTTTATTTATTTATTTGTTTGTTTGTTTTTTGTTTGTTGGTTGGCCTTGTTTCCGCAGTGGATATTGGAGGTGCTTACCCTTTCATTGTATGCAATGAAATCTCATTTTAACATATGTTGATTAGTGTACATTTAAAGTGACAGTAAAGCTATTATTCTATTCTATTCTATTCTATTCTATTCTATTCTATTCTATTCTATTCTATTCTATTCCATTCCATTCCATTCCATTCCATTCCATTCCATTCCATTCCATTCCATTCCATTCTATTCTATTCTATTCTATTCTATTCTATTCTATTCTATTCTATTCTATTCTATTCTATTCCATTCCATTCCATTCCATTCCATTCCATTCCATTCCATTCCATTCTATTCTATTCTATTCTATTCTATTCTATTCTATTCTATTCTATTCTATTCTATTCTATTCTATTCTATTCTATTCTATTCTATTCTATTCTACAGTATTCTATTCTATTCTATTCTACATTCTATCCTATACAAGTCTATCCCATACAATCCTGTTTTATAATGCCTTGGTAAAACCACACTCGGAATATTGCATCCAGTTTTGGTCGCCACGATATAAAAAAAAGTCTTGAGACTCTAGAAAGAGTGCAGAGAAGAGCAACAAAGATGATCGGGGGACTGGAGGCTAAAACATATGAAGAACGGTTGCTGGAATTGGATATGCCTAGTTTGATGAAAAGAAGGATTAGGGGTGAAATGATAGCAGTCTTCCAACATATCAAGGGTTGCCCCAAAGAAGAGGGAGTCAAGCTATCCTCCAAAGCGTCTGAAGGCAGGACAAGAAGCAACGGATGGAAACTAACCAAAGAGAGAAGCAACCTGGAATTAAGGAGAAACTTCCTGACAGTTGGAACAATTAATCGGTGGAAGAACCTGCCTCCAGAAGTTGTGAATGCTCCAAAACTGGAAGTTTTTAAGAAGAGACTGGACAGCCATTTGTCTGAAATGGTATAGGATCTCCAAGGAGCCTTGGTGGAGCAGTGGGCTAATGCCTCCTTAAGTAACACCAGCTGCCTGCAATTAGTGCAGGTTCGAGTCCCACCAGGCTCAAGGTTGACTCAGCCTTCCATCCTTCCGAGGTAGGTAAAATGAGGACCCAGATTGTTGGGGGCAATAAGCTGACTTTGTAATAATGCCGCTTGGGTGTGTGTGAAAGCCCTAACAAGCAGGCATATACATAGAATGAAGGCTATTGCTAAGCACATTGGTTTGTGCTTAAATTGTAAGCCGCCCTGAGTCTTCGGAGAAGGGCGGGATATAAATGGGATTAAAATAAAAAATCAAATTAAAAAATCTCCTGCTTGAGCAGGGGGTTGGACTAGAAGACCTCCAAGGTCCCTTCCAACTCTGCTACGCTGTTATTCTGTTGAGGTGGGATAAGTTTTCAATGTGCCATATTTTGCAGTGTCCCTCCTCTGCTCTCTTTCTTCCTGCCTCTCAAAATTCATCCATCTGTTAATCACCACAATAGAGGAAGTGAAATAGCCAAACCATTCCATCTTTCTCCCATCACCTCAAAGGCAATTTTCAATTTCATTTCACAAATTCAGCTGCCAAGCTTTCCGGTGACTAGGAACTGAGCAGAGATTCGCTCATGCCTGGGTGAACCGTGTCCTTAAGCCTGAGATCCCGTTTGTGAACTGAACCGTGTCCTTAAGCCTGAGATCCCGTTTGTGAACTGTCCAGCGGAGCCAAAATTGGTTTCGAAGCAGCAGCACACGCTATCTTGCAAAGCCAATCTGTACCGTTAAATCTGAAAGAGCTCATTTGCGCATATAAATGGTCATTTAACTCAGCACTGGCTGAGGGATGAATATTTATGAGCCATCTAACCTTGACACCCACCAGTCTCCATGAAACGGGGCTGAACTCTCTCTCTCTCTCTCTCTCTCTCTCTCTCTCTCTCTCGAGAGAGAGAGAGAGAGAGAGAGAGAGAGAGAGAGAGAGAGAGAGAGAGAGAGAGGTTTGTAATCTAGCTGATGACTCCGTGCCATGTTTTGAAAGGAAGGGTTTGCTTGGAATGCATATATGTATATTCAAATCCATGTAGCTCATATGCCAAATGCACATGCAGCTCAACTGTTCTAAAACTCAGCACTTTGAAAGACAACTGGCTCCGCTAATAACTGCTTGCCAGTTTGGCACAATGACAAGATATGGTTAACGCTAAACAAAAACCTGAGAGACGAGCTGCAAATAAGGGACTCTCTCCCTCTCCCTCTCTCCCTCCCTCTCGCCCTCTCTCTCCCTCTTTCTCTCTCTGTTTCTCTCCCTCTCTCTCTCTCCCTCTCCCTCTCTCCCTCCCTCTCTATCCCTCTTTCTCTCTCTGTTTCTCTCCCTCTCCCTCTCTCTCTCCCTCTCCCTCCCTCCCTCTCTCCCTCTCTCTCCCTCTCTCCCTCTCTGTTTCTCTCCCTCTCTCTCTCTCCCTCTCCCTCTCTCCCTCCCTCTCTATCCCTCTTTCTCTCTCTGTTTCTCTCCCTCTCTCTCTCCCTCTCCCTCCCTCCCTCTCTCCCTCTCTCTCCCTCTTTCTCTCTCCCCCTCTCTCCCCCTCCGTCTCCCACTTTCTCTCTCTCCCACCTCTCTCTCTCCCTCCCCTCTCTCCCTCTCTCTCCCTCTTTCTCTCTCCCTCTCTCTCCCACCCTCTCTCCCTCCCTCTCTCCCTCTCTCTCCCTCTTTCTCTCTCCCTCTCTCTCCCACCCTCTCTCTCTCCCTCCCCTCTCTCCCTCTCTCTCCCTCTTTCTCTCTCCCTCTCTCTCCCTCCCTCTCTCCCTCTCTCTCCCTCTTTCTCTCTCCCTCTCTCTCCCTCCCTCTCTCCCTCCCTCTCTCCCTCTCTCTCCCACCCTCCCTCTCTCTCTCCCTCTCTCTCCCTCTCCCTCTCTCTGTTTCTCTCCTTCTCTCCCTCCCCCCATCTCCCTCCCTCTCTCCCTCTCTCTCTCCACCCTCTCCCTCTCCCTCTCTGTTTTTCTCCCCCCCTCTCCCTCTCCCTCCCTCTCTCCCTCTCTCTCCCTCTCTCTCCCTCTCCCTCTCTCTGTTTCTCTCCCTCTCTCCCTCCCCCCTCTCTCCCTCCCTCTCTTCCTCTCTCTCCCTCTCTCTCTCCCACCCTCTCCCTCTCCCTCTCTCTCCCTCTCCCTCTCTCTGTTTCTCTCCCCCCTCTCCCTCCCCCTCTCTCCCTCTTTCTCCCCCTCTCTCTCCCTCCCTCTCCCTCTCTCTCTTTCCCACCCTCTCTCTCTCCCTCCCCCCTCTCTCCCTCTCCCCCTCTCTCTCCCTCTCTCTCTCCCTCTCTCTCTCCCACCCTCTCTCTCTCTCTCCCCCTCTCTCCCCTCTCTTCCTCCTGCCTCATCCTCCAAATGGTAGTTAAGGGAAAAAATCACTCAAAACTAGTTCTCCAAATACAAACATGCTTAACTCATTTGCAGGGACAATACAAACAGTTTGTTCCCATACTGAAAAACAAAATCAGAACAAGGTATATTTTTAGTTGAAGTCAGGGAAGGGGAGGGGAGGGGAAGAGAAGGGAAGGGAAAGAGGAAGCGAAGGGAAGAGAGAGGAAGGAAAGGGAAAAGGAAGGGAAGAGACTGGGGGACAAGGGATTGGAACGGATTCAATGAGCTTATGAGAAGAATTTTCATACTACTTGCTGCATTTTCCTTTTGTCTTTCTCTTCCACTTTCCAAATCTGATGTCAAAACTTTCCCGGCTGGAATGTTCACCAGAATAATCCCTATTCTTGGTGACCATTCCCACTTTTTTTTTTCTTTTTTCTTTCTTTCTTGCCTCTCCTCTTTAAAACTCTTGGCTTATATGTTATCTGCTAATTATGAGCAATCTTTCTAATACCTGTAAACATGGTGAAAATATGAATGGGTTGGGTTTTTTTTTTGCCCAAGTGCATGTTTTGCTACAATACCGCAATCCCGAAGTCACAAGTGTGTTTTACTAAGCCCTACACCATGACAAGAAGGGACGCGGTGGCTCAGTGGGTTAGGACGCTGAACTTGTCGATCGGAAGGTCGGCAGTTTGGCGGGTCGAATCCCGAGTGCCGCGTAGCAGAGTGAGCGCCTGTTACTCGTCCCAGCTTCTGCCAACCTAGCAGTTCGAAAGCACGTAAAAATGCAAGTAGAAAAACAGGGACCACTACGGTGGGAAGGTAACAGCGTTCTGTGCGCCTTTGGCGTCTAGTCATGCCGGCCACATGACCACAGAGACGTCCTCGGACAAGCGCCGGCTCTTCGGCTTTGAAAGGGAGATGAGCACCGGCCCCTAGAGTCGGAAACGACTAGCACGCATGTGCGGGGGAACCTTTACCTTTACCTTTACACCATGACAACCAATCCTACCAACCAAAGTCCAAATCTGATTTTGAGGAGGGAGGGAGGGAGAGCGGCATGCAAATTTGCAGGTTTTGTGGTTTGCCAGCTCACTACAGCAAATAGTATTTTCCCCTGCCAACTGTGCAGGGGAAAAAAAATCAAAAAGCTCCTCCAGTTTTTGATTTAGAGCTTGAAGACAAATCATTGGGAACGGAAGAAAATCCTTCAAATGTTGTTTTGTAAGGCTCTAGAGATGGCAGTGAAAGCTGGACCATAAGAAAGGCTGAGCGCCAAAGAATTGAAGCCTTTGAACTGTGGTGCTGGAGAAGACTCCTGCGAGTGCCTCGGACTGCAAGGCGATCCAACCGGTCAGTCCTAGAGGAGATCAACCCTGACTGCTCTTTAGAAGGCCAGATCCTGAAGCTGAAACTCAAATACTTTGGCCACCTAATGAGAAAGAAGGACTCACTGGAGAAGAGCCTCATGCTGGGAAAGGTTGAGGGCAATAGAAGAAGGGGAGGACAGAGAATGAGGTGGCTGGATGGAGTCACTGAAGCAGGAGGCGTGAGCTTAAATGGACTCCAGAAGATGGTAGAGGACAGGAAGGCCTGGAGGAACGTTGTCCATAGGTTCGCGATGGGTCGGACACGACTTCGCAGCTAACAACAACAACAAGGCTCTAGAGACAGGTGTGGAATTTGAGAATGACGATTGCAGAACAAGGCTCAACAATATCTTTGAGACCTGGAAATAAAGGGAAATCCAACCATCGAGCTGAAGCAAAGAAGCAAAACCAATCAGATTTTGTTCCTAACGTATGTGAATTGTAGACAAGGCCCAGCTAGATGAAGACCGTCACCAGCTCAGCATCACTCTTCGCGACTTCATACACGCATCCTTGGAAAATGGGGTTGTTGTTGTTGTTGTTTTTAAAAAAAGGACTAATGAAAATCGGCTGCAAAGTTGAAGATATGCAAAACCGCCGTTTGAGACAGAACAAAGTAAGCTCTCGATGCAAAAAAAACGCAATATCTGTTCTCCAAGTATGAAATCAACACGTGAGGTTCAAACATTGCAGAGCTTCCACTCACTTACCAAGAATGGAAACGATGAATAGTAATACGGATTGTGTGCATTTAATCACTGCCTAGGTTTTTGACCAGCTGGTTACATGCAACATCCTGTGATTTATCTTTTTGGTAAATAGTGAGTTGCATTTATTTAATAACGGACAGAGGGACTAGGGGCGATATGACAGCTGTTTTCAAGTAGTTGAGGGGTTGTCACTTAGAAGAAGGGGTCAACCCATTCTCCAAAGCACTGGTGGCAGGACAAGAAATAATGGAAGAAGATCATTAAAGATACATCTCATCTAGAACTAAGGAGAAATTTCCTGACAGTGAGGACAATTAATCCGTGGAATAGTGTATCTCCTGGGATTGTGGGTGCTCCATCGGTGGAGTTTTTCAAGAAGAGATTGAACAGCCATTTATTCGGAATGGTATAGAATAGAATAGAGCTGGAAGGGACCTTGGAGGTCTTCTAGTCCAGCCCCCTGCTCAAGCAGGAGAACCTATACCATCTCAGACTGGTGATTGTCCAGTCTCTTCTTAAAAATCTCCAGTGATGGAGCACCCACGATTTCTGGAGGCAACTTCTGTTCCACTGGTTAATTGGAATAGGTTAATAGGCTCTCCTGCTTGAGCAAGGGGGCTGGACTAGAAGATCTCCAAGGTCCCTTCCAGCTGTATTCTGCAGGTACTGGATGTAGGGTCTCTTGCACATGTGGGGGAGGGGTTGGACTAGGAGACCTCCACGGTCCCTATTATTATGTTATATGGTAGATAATAGCATTTCTACACTGAAATCAGTATTATTCAGGAGGGCAGACAAATAGGTTGCAAAAGTCTAACATTCCTTTTTTTGCCCTAAAATTAGGCTTTAGGGTGACCCAATGAAGAGAGCTCATGACCATTTTTGGTTGAAGTTATCTTTTAAAAAAAAATATACTCAGAGATCAGAAGGCCTGTTTTGGTGCTAATAGTTAAATGAAATTTCTAGATCCAGAGAAAAGATGCAGTTGAATATAAAAAAGTTAATATAGTAAGTTTAATATTGTAGCCACACAGAGCACATCACAGAACATGCCATGTATAAAATAACAACAGTAGAACGGTAAGATTGTAAAACGAAATAATAGAAAGAGTATTAGATGTAAAAAGGTTGCAGCAGTCAGTTTAAACATGGTGACAAATATCTTGACAGATTAGTTGGAGACTTTAAGAACTATAATGTGACCCATTAGGATAAAATCATTAGCAAACATTGCATTGCTTAATTCTGTAAGAAAAATGCATCACTCTAAAACAGTTGTCCCTTAACAGAAACCTAACCAGATTCAGTAACTGAAGAAATAAAGACACACTTAATTTGGCCCAGTGGGTTAGGACGCTGAGCTTGTCGATCAGAAGGTCGGCAGTTTGGCGGGTCGAATCCTGAGTGCCGTGTAACAGAGTGAGCGCCTGTTACTCATCACAGCTTCTGCCAACCTAGCAGTTCGAAAGCATGTAAAAATGCAAGGAGAAAAATAGGGACTGCTACGGTGGGAAGGTAACAGCGTTCCGTGCGCCTTTGGCGTCTAGTCATGCCGGCCACATGACCACGGAGACGTCCTCGGACAAGCGCTGGCTCTTCGGCTTTGAAATGGAGATGAGCACCGGCCCCTAGAGTCGGAAACGACTAGCACGCATGTGCGGGGGAACCTTTACCTTTTTTTAAATCACCTTAGAAATGCTGGTTAAGTGGGGGAAATACATTACAGTGGGAGAAAAGGTTGCGAAATGGTCTTTGGCCAAGAATACGTCAAGTGTACATATAATATAAAAGCAAACCTAAAAGTTTTTTTCTCCATCCTGAAAGCTGAAAGCTTTCAGGTCCGTTCTAATAAAATTTCTCCTCGTCATCGTAAGGGACTCGGCATTTTTTTAAAAAAGTATATTCCAGCATTCTGAAATAAGATTTCAATTTACGCCTCAAAGATAAATATATTAGTCACCGGGATGAAACTGCAAAAAATGAATTGACATACGGTGCTATAATTAGCAAAAGCTATCAACATATCAAAACCTTCGGGTGAGAATCAACTGGACAGGGAGATTTAAGCAACATCTGCTGTTGTTGTTGTTTTTTTTTAATGCCATGACTTTACAGAGACTTCCCCCCCCCACAAGCAAGGTAAAAAAGTCAAAATGTCAGCTGCCCTGCAGAATTTTCCCAATCCTCCCTTCATCTCCGTGGCAGTAGCAGATGCTTTGCCATCAGATTCTATTATCTCCCAAAGATGCAGTAAACCTCACACTTTTATTTCACGCTTGTCTTATAAAACTGGCAAGCTCAACCTGTAAAACCAATTTACTATGTTTTTTATATGCCATGTAAAATTGAACGTGCACTTGGATAAGGTTGGCTTCTCATCCCAATAGCCGAATAACGAGACAAACCAATATAAGCAGTTTAGAGGCAAACGAGTTTTTTTTTGTTGTTGTTTAAATCAAAACATAACTTGCTTTTCAAAGAGAGAGGGTACCTAAAGATCTGTTTGGGGAAGGAGTACTGCGAATCTCTGCTGTTGCTTTGCCCAGTCTTGATGGGTGGGAACAGTAGAAATTGGAGACTAAGACTAACAGGCAAGACGAAAAACAATGCTTGAAAACTAACCAAGGAGAGAAGCAACTTAGAACTAAGGAGATTTTTTTTAAAAAAATCCCATTTATATCCCACCCTTCTCCGAAGACTCAGGGCGGCTTACAATCTAAGAAGCACAAATCAAATATGCTTAGCAATAGCCTTCATTCTATGTATATGCCTGCTTATTAGGGCTTTCCCCCCCCCCCAAGTCACCTGTAAGGTGACTTGATGACAAGTGATGGAGTCTTAAGCCAAAGCTTTCCTTTGTTATAAACAGAAACAATTTCATAGAACATAGAATAATCGAGTTGGAAGAGGCCTTGAAGGTTGTCTAGTCTGACCCCCTGCTCGGACAGGAGACCCCTATACCATTTCAGACCAAGGGCTGTCCAGTCTCTTCTTCAAAGTCTGCAGTGATGCAGCACCCACAACTTCTGGAGGCTGGTTGTTCCACTAGTTCAGGGGTAGGCAACCTTGGCTCTTTTATGACTCATTGTCAGAATCCATTTATATCATATTCATAAATGGAATGTTTCAAACATTATTCCATGGATTCTGCCATCTCCCGAAGAGAATAGAATAGATGTGTATTGAACCGGTATTAGGCATTTCAAAGGAAAGGAGAAGCCTTTTGAACTGGGAAAACAAAGGGGGGGGGCTAGCATCTGGCTTGTGTCACGGAAGTTTCCCAGGCCTCCACCAGGGCATCGACTGGGCTGTGGGTAAGGGTGATAGGTATAGGCCCAAGCGCCCTCTGGAACCGGTCCGGGTCCATTAGGCGCCTGGGGCGGAACCACCTGGTCGGTTCCGCAGCCCAGAGGCGGGGGGTGGCATAACGGAAAACCAGCCTCAGGAGGTGATGATCTGACCATGACAGAGGGGTGATAGACGGAGAACCCCCTCCCAGATCATCCAACCACTGTCCAGACAGGAACACCAGGTCGAGAGTATGATCCCCCTCATGAGTCGGGCCCTCAATAACCTGGGTCAGGCCCATGGCTGTCATGGAAGCCATGAACTCCCGAGCTAACTCCGACGACCCTCCCAGTGATGGCAGGTTGAAGTCACCCAGGACTATAAGCCTGGGGAACTCCACCGCCAACCCTGAGAGGGTGTCGAGCAGCTCAGGCATGGCTGTTGCTACACAGCTGGGCGCCAGGTATGTAAGCAACAAGCCCAACTGAACCCGAGGACCACATCTCATGAGGAGGGATTCACTCCCGGCCATCTGGACAATGGTGGCCTCCCGGGGACACAAAGTCTCCCGAATAACCACTGCCACCCCACCGCCCCTGCCCTGAGCCCGTGGCTGGTGCAGCACCCGGAAACCTGGAGGGCATAACTCGGTAAGAGGCACCCCTCCCTCCGAGCCCAGCCAAGTTTCCGTGATGCACGCTAGATCCGCACATTCCTCCTCGATCAGATCACGAATGAGGGGAGCTTTGTTAACTACGGATCTAGCGTTAAAATAGACCAGCCTGAGCTCAGGGGCCTGATCACCCTCATCCCCGGGTAAGAGGGTGCTAACCGGAGGGTCGGAGCGCGCCACCGCTCGGAGATAGCGGGGGCGCGATCCCAGATGTTGATATGGCCCTCCGCGCAAACATCTGCCGCCATACCCTATCGCCGTGGGGATTCGAGACCCCACCCCCACATTCCCAGCGCCAGCAGCCACCTCCCCCGACTCCGTCCTGTCAGGACCTCTATCAGGTCCAGACTGAGTGCCGGTTACAAGTACCCTCCCTCCTCCCCCCTCCCTCCCCCTCCCTAACCTCTTAAAATAACCGGCTAAGAAACTTATCAGGGGCCTCTTGGCACGTCTTAACTCGAGGCCCCTATCTAAGCCCAACCACCTCTCGGGGTCCCAAAACCTGGGCCCGTCATTAAGGGGAGTATGGAAACAGGCGACAGGTCGCGCCCATGAGGCAGGAACCGCCCTAAGGGCATACAAGTCCGCTTCGGAATAATGATAGACCATATTGCGCTCGAATAGTCTCTTAGGGGCAATGTTGTAAATCTGTCCAGAGGATAGCTCGTTGATGGTACATAGATGGAGAAGAAGGAGTCCAGTGGGCATATCTCTCAAACTGCAAGGCCATCTCAGCTCTCACCTGAGATGGAAATCCAAGGGACCACCTCAGCCGTCCTCTCACTCTGGCTGAGGAGTCTAGTTGGAGCAGAGAGAGAAAAGAGGGGTCCTAAGCCAGGCCCACCCCAACTGGTCTCTCACACCAGTGAGGGGGTCGCTGACCAGTCCAAAACCGTCCTCTCACCACGGTCCGGTCCCGGCCACACTGGACTGACAATAGGGGGGATCTTAATTCCCATCTGGTATGGAGCTAGCCGTAATGCCTGCCTGTCAACAAGAAAAGTAAGAACAGGCAGGCCAGGCCTCTGCCGATCCTCACATCTCCGGCCAGCGCCGCCAGTCTGGGGGGGGGGGAACAGAAACATTCTTTCCCACACGCCCGCCCGCCAGTCCAGGCAATCTTCCAAACGGCGGAGAGGGGCAATCCCAGCAGCTGTACTGAGTCCGGGAATTCGCCAACATGTCCACCGAGGCCGATGACCAGGCCCACCGTCTGCAACCACCATCCGGGAGGAGAAGAAGGCTCCGCGCCACCAAAAACGGCACCAGCCAGCTGATGGTCATAAGAGGTCTCCGACCGGTGGGATCGTCGCCGCTGCCCCTCCGACAAGCGGAGGGTATCCACGGCGAGAAGGCAGAAGAGTGAAGGCAGGGCAAGGCGTCCCGGACTTCTCGGCGCCATAGCGGAGCTCAGTAGGTCGGCAGGCAGGCAAACTCTCAAACGCCGCCAGTTCAGATCAGCACCAGTTCAGAGGGGGGGGGCTCAGCACCACAAAAAGCAGCGCCCCAGCAGCTGTTCCAAAATCCCCCCAATCCCCAAAGGCGCCTCGGCAAGCCGGCAAAAGAAGGAAGCAAGGCAAGGCGTCCCGGACTCCACATTGCTGCAGCAGCCATCAGCGTCACAGCGGAACTCAACAGATCGGCAGGCAGGGAGTTCTCAAGCGCCGCCAGTCCGGATCAGCATGCCGCCAGTTCGGAGGGGGGGGCCCAGCGCCACGGAGAGCAGCGCCCAGCAGCCGTTCCAGAATCCCCTGATCCCCAAAGTCACCTCGGCAAGCCGGCAGAAGAAAGAAATAAGGCAAGGCGTCCCGGGCTTCACGGTGCTGCAGCAGCATTCGGCGCCATAATAAAGCTCCTCAGGTCGACAAGCGGCAGTTTTCAAGCGCCGTTAATTCGAAGGGGGGGTCTGCACCGCAAAGATTAGCGCCCAGCAGCTGTTTATTAAATCCCCCACCCCCAGAGTCGCCTGAACATCCCGTGGGCCTCCCGAGCTAATTTCCTTGGAGCCCTCGAAGAGCGCCCGAAGCTCAGGTTGCGGCCGTCGCCATCTTGGGCGAAAAAAAACAATAGATCTGACCAACCACTGCCTATCTAACACATACTTCATCTACAATGGACAAAGATACAAACAAATGGAAGGAGCACCCATGGGATCACCCCTTTCACCTGTCATCGCAAACCTCTACATGGAACACTTTGAAACCCTCGCTCTAGAAAAATCCAACCACAAACCCAAACTCTGGCTCAGATACGTAGATGACACCTTCGTAATCTGGCCACACGGCAAAGAAAAACTGGATGACTTCCTCACACACCTCAACAGCCTACACCCCAAAATACAATTCACCATGGAAACAGAAGCTAACAATCAACTTCCCTTCCTTGATGTCTTAGTCTACAAGAAATCCAACGGCTCCCTAGGACACACTATCTACCATAAAAAAACACACACAAACCGCTATCTGAACGCACTCTCACACCACCACCCAGCACAGATCAACTCCGTAGCCAAGACACTCATCTCCAGAACAAAACACCTAGCTGATGAACAACACCAAAAAACCGAACTACACACTCTCACTAATGTACTAACAGCCAATGGATTCCAAAGAAACACGATTACCAACTTAATCCGAAGAGAGACACCCACAAAAACCCAAGACAGAGAACAAGAAAATGGCAAAGCCCTCCTCCCATACTTAAAAGGGACCACAGACAGAATCAGCAAGGTCCTCCAAAAACACAACATCAAAACAGCATTCTACACAGACAGAAAAATATCCACCATCCTAAGAAACCCCAAGGACATAATTAGCTTAGAAAACCAAGGAGTATACGAAATCCCATGCACCACCTGCCCCACCACATACATCGGACAGACCAACAGAAGAATAAGTGCACGCATTGAAGAGCACAAAAACTCACTCAGAAAAGGAGAGCAAACTTCATTCCTGGTCCAACACTTTGAAGCCACGGGACATGAAATTGATTTTAAAAAAACCAAAACTATCGCCAAAATTGAACATTTTAACAACAGAATAATCAGAGAAGCCATTGATATAGAAAAACGCCCCCACAGCACAAACAAACGAGATGATACCTCTTGCCCACGAACCATTTGGAAACCCACCTTGATTGACAGACGAGTCCCAACCACCAAGAATGATAGACCCAAAGTCATGACAACACCACATGACATCACCACCACACAACCATTCAAAAAGCAAATCCGAACCCACAATGATAACGAGGCACAACCACAAAACAGAAACCTAACTACAGCTGCAACATCAGCCACTTTAAACCCCTCCAAACCACACAATAAGCAAACTGACACCCACTATAAAAACATGGCACCACCACAAACACGAAGCCGAACAAAAGCAGCACAACTCACCAGCTCAGGTCTAAGGCTGGCAGCTGAGACCAGCCCAACCACTCAAAACACACCCCCACCCAATCAGAACACACCCACCATTCAAAACACACTCCCACCCAATCAGAACACACTTGGTCCCCTACCCAATCAGAGCACACCTCCACAGAACACACCCCCTCTGGCAGTTTAAAAAAGAGGAACAAACAGCCACATGCTTCTCCCAGAAGAAGGAAGCTAAAGCCTGATGATGACGGATGGGATTCCGTCGAAACGTCGCCCCTAAGTGTGGTCTTACTAAGGCTTTGTAAAGTGGTACTAACACGTCACGTGATCTTGATTCTCTCCCTCTGTTAATGCAGTCTAAGACTTCAAGATCCCTGTCGTAGTTACAGCCAACTTGCACGCTCAAAATGGCCTGCCTTTGACAACAGAAGGAACCATTATCACCTATCAAACAAGGTTTTAACACAGTTTACACCAATTGTTAGCTATGAAAATTGCCTTTCCCCAACAGCTTGCTCAGCTTCAATACATCTTCCCTCATTTGTCCCACTTGTACACACCATCTTAGAAGAATTGTACAGGATGTTGTGTTGGGTGATCGCAACCTTTCCATTCCAGAGTAAAGGGCAAGCTTTAATTAATGGGAATGTGAATAAAAGAATGATGATGAAACTCACAACCTTTTGCAGGAGAGGGAATTTTCATATCACAAAGGAATGCAGGTTGATACCCTGTAATAAATCAGACCTTTTGTGCTTTGAAATTAATTTTGATAGAGTCATTATTAACTCCCATATATCTAGGCGGCCTGTGATAAACCACTGCCAGTTGTTCGGGGTGGAGATTTCTTTACTAAGGGTTAGAGAATTCAATTTTGCAAAACTGATTTAGATTTCCCATAAATATAATTAACTCACTTCCCCGCTAAAACATTACTCGTGAGTCCTCCCAAGGGCAACTTGTAATACCCAGACACACCAAAATCATCCTTTCCTTTGAAGGGAGGGGGAAATGTTCTGATTTCCCCCCCCCCCAAGCATCTGTTCCGTCCAATTGCCTGATTTAAGTTCTCCATTTCTTGAAACACTGAACAATTATTTGGGCGAATAAATAAAGCTGGCCGTTTCCAACCTTCGGCTTCATTTCCGCCCAGAATGATGCTTTTCGTAGCAAAACAAGGCAACAATCGGGGGGGGGGGAAATGCATCAGGGAGCAATTATTTGATTCACTCTCTCTGTGTGTCTTAGCCTTGCTATCTCCTTAATGCAGATGAAGAGTTATCCTACAGAGAGGATAATAGGTAAGAAAGTACGATGGATAACGACTTTGGTTAGCAGCAGAGATAGTCTTCTGATTAACACAATAGGTTTGTGGCTTGAAGTTGCTATTTTCCCGTCCTTATGGAAAATCAGCAAAGGAGGCAAAATGTTACCCCATTATCCTCATGCACAATTTAGAGGCCTGGATATTCCCTACTAGATATTCTATTTACGCCTTTGATAACTTAGGGATGATGTGCTTATCTGCAGATATGTTTTGTCCTGGGTTTCTGAGACACGCAACGCTTTGAATTAAATGCAGGATTGGCTAGTTTCTTAATCTGACATAGGAGGATTCTGTATAGGGTGGTCTTATTGCATCAACATCGTGTGAGAAACAGAACAGAATAAGAGAGTTATGAAGGACTTTGGGGGGGTGTCTTATAGTTCAACCCTCTACTTAGGCAGGAGACCCTATACCATGTCAGACAAATGGCTGTCTAATCTCTTCTTAAAACCTAGTTTTAGATTGCTTCTCTCCTTGATTAGTTTCCATCTGTTGCTTCTTGTTCTGCCTATAGGAGCTTTGGAGAATAGCTTGACTCCCTCTTCTTTGGGGCAGCCCCTGAGATATTGGAACTCTGCTATCATGACACCCCTCGTCCTTCTCTTCATTAAACTAGACATACCCAATTCCAGCAACCGTTCTTCGTAGGTTTTAGCCTCTGGTCCCCTAATCATTAACCAGTGGAACAAAGGTTGCCTTCAGAAATTGTGTGCACTCCATCACTGGAGGTTTTTAAGAAGAGACTAGACAGGCACTTGTCTGAAACGGTATAGGTTCTCCTGCTTGAGCAGGGGGCTGGACTAGAAGACCTCCAAGGTCCCTTCCAGCTCCTATTCTATTCTATTCTATTCTATTCTATTCTATTCTATTCTATTCTATTCTATTCTATTCTATTCTATTCTATTCTATTCTATTCTATTCTATTCTATTCTATTCTTCTCATTCCATTCTGTATTTTATTTGATTATTCTATTCTATTCTATTCTATTCTATTCTATTCTATTCTATTCTATTCTATTCTATTCTATTCTATTCCTAATTCTAATTCTATTCTATTCTATTCTATTCTATTCTATTCTATTCTATTCTATTCTATTCTATTCTTCTCATTCCATTCTGTATTTTATTTGATTATTCTATTCTATTCTATTCTATTCTATTCTATTCTATTCTATTCTATTCTATTCTATTCTATTCTATTCTATTCTATTCTATTCTATTCTACAGTATTCTATTCTATTATTTCCTTTTCCTTTTCCTATTCCAGTTCCCATAATAAGTTTGCACCTGTGGATTGGCTGGATTTGGACTGAGCAGTTGGGCACCTGGGAGGGGTTTTGAAGAGAGGGTTTTAACGTAATGTTTTGCACTGGAATTATTCTGATCTTGCCCAGCCTTTCTGCTTTCACTGTCTCTCAAGAAAAGTTCTCATCAAAACAACGACGGTTTCAAGAGCTCTGCTTTCTTGGGAGTGTTAGACGAGGCAGGACCTTACAGAGGCTGTTTGGAGGAGGTATAAATATTCTTTCCAAAGATCAAGGAGATCTGCATGGACTCAGGCTGAAGATCAGTTGAAAAGTAGGGCCAGTTAAGAGCTAACCAAAGATTCACTGACTGATTTGAGGAGCAAAGGGGCAACTGTGCATACCTCATCTGAGATGTCTCCTCCTCCTCCTCCTCCTCCTCCTCCTCCTCCTCCTCCTCCTCCTCCTCCTCCATCTTCTGTCTTCTCTCCTCTCTCCTTCTCCTTCTTGATACAGTAAGGAAAAATCCCATCATATCTGACTTATCTTCTGCCGCTGAGCCAAGATTCAAGGTTTCTTCCTTTTGGCCACAGTATGCCCAATCAGCTCTGCAAGATGGTACAAACCTTCAGGTGCCTCAACTTTTAGTTAACAGAGAAGCTCTGCCATTTGAGGGGAAAGCTGCACGATAACGATTGCAATTTCCCTTCCAAGCAATTCCCCAGGTGTGCTATGATTAAAAGCTCTATTGTGGTTTCACGTGTCAGTCGCTCCCCTTTTTATGCTCTGCCAAAGAGAGACATTGGCGATTGGCACGTTTCTCGATGCAATTAAGCCTTCCTTGTTTTCCAGGAGGACTGCCTGAAAAGCCTTCTCGGCTGGGTTGCAGGCACCGGTGTGTGTAGGTAGCGATTTATTAGCTTTTGTTCCAACAGGCTCCTCTCTTTTTCCCACCCAGAATTACTTTCCCTTCCATT
>NC_139518.1:97386655-97391655 GCF_947247035.1 Vipera ursinii
TCTATCTATCATCTACTGTATATCTATAACTGTATATATGTCTATGTCTGTATCTGCATCTAATCTAAATCTATATCACATCTATAGGTATATTTGTATTATCTACATCTACATATATTTATACAGTAGCTTATCTAGATATCTAGATCTACATCTAGATCTGGCTATATTCCAAAAGGCAACCAGGCCAAAACCAATAAACTTATATTACTGTATTTTGCTAGTCATGATTACTCAGATTGAATAGGTTGTACACACTTCTTTTTGTCTGTATTGGATCATTTCCTTGCAGCGAATGGAAATGGAGTTGGTGATGGAGTTGCTAGGTGGGAAGACTTCTCTCTGAGGGGGTTCCATGGTTTTAATAGCAAAGCTGTTATTACACCCCAGTGGCAAGAAATTCAATAATCCAAGTTGAGGTAGTTACTGCGATAGTGCACCGCAATCTGTTTTTTCCCCCCATGATTATTACTATTATTTAATACCATCCTAATGATTTACTGCATTAATGAAATTTGGAGAGGATAATAAATTAGAAGGCGTCCTGACCATCCATTCTGTGGGCAAATAAAATAAAATAGAAGAAAATAAAGAAATCCTAAAAGATGAATAGGTGGGAGACAGGAAGACGAGATTCAATTTAATGGGGGAGGGAGAAAATAAAAAGGTAGAGCCATCAGGGGAAATATAGTGTAGACCACAAATAATTCAACTGGGGGAGGTAAGAAAAAGGGAGGGAGGGAGGGAGGGAGGGAGGGAGGAAGGAAGGAAGGAAGGAAGGAAGGAAGGAAGGAAGGAAGGAAGGAAGGAAGGAAGGAAGGAAAAAAGAAAAAATAGAGAATGGAGGAAAGGAAGGAGAAGAGGAGAAATAGAGGAAGGAAGGAAGGAAGGAAGGAAGGAAGGAAGGAAGGAAGGGAAGGAAGGAAAAAAGAAAAAAATAGAGAATGGAGGGAAGGAAGGAGAAGAGGAGAAATAGAGGAAGGAATGAAGGAAGGAAGGAAGGAAAGGAAGGAAGGAAGGAAGGAAGGGAAGGAAGGAAAAAAGAAAAAATAGAGAATGGAGGGAAGGAAGGAGAAGAGGAGAAATAAAGGAAGGAAGGAAGGAAGGAAGGAAGGAAGGAAGGAAGGAAGGAAGGAAGGAAGGAAGGAAAAAAGAAAAATAGAGAAAGGAGTGGAGGAAGGAAAGAAGAGAGAAGAAATAAAGAATGAAGGGAAGGGAGGAACGATGGATGGAATAAAAAAGAAAAGGAAAAATAGAGAATGGAGGGGAAGGAGGAGAGGAGAAATATAGGAAGGAAGGAAGGAAGGAAGGAAGGAAGGAAGGAAGGAAGGAAGGAAGGAAGGAAGGAAGGAAGGAAGGAAGGGAGGGAGGGAGGGAGGAAGGAAGGAAGGGAGGGAGGGAGGGAGGGAGGAAGGAAGGAAGGAAGGAAGGAAGGAAGGAAGGAAGGAAGGAAGGAAGGAAGGTTGGTTCAAAACACATTGGAGAATAAGAGAACTAGCAAGCAAACAGAGACTGTATTTTCATAACATCCTGACAAGATTTAAATAATCCTGAAAAGAGAGAAATGATTTTTAAGCATTCCAGTGGAAATCCTGATGCTCTCCTTCCTTTCTCTTTGCATCTGGCACACAGTCTCTTTCTGGTTCCCCGGATATGGGGACCTTATGGCAGAGAACAGATCTCCCATCTCGCGGTGCAAAAAGACGACTCTTTTGAGAAAGTCTGCTATTTCGGACGGCAGCACAGAATCCATCCCAGGTGTTAAAATAGGCTCAAGAGCATCTACAGGTGCTCTTAGCCCAGGACCAAAGCCTCGCCTCTTTTTATGTCCATGTTAAAAAGGGGGGTGGGGCTCAGTTCCCAGGATTCTAGCAGCCCTCCTGACTTTCTTGACCCCGTTCCACCCCATAGGTTCCCCTGAATATTGGCAGATCTGAATTCATTCAGAAATGCCATAATTTCTTCCAGATTCATTTTAGCAGCAAGTAAGAAGAGGCTAGACAGTCACTTATCTGAGATGGTATAGGTTCTCCTGCTTGAGTAGTGGGCTGGACTAGAAGACCTCCAAGGTCCCTTCCTATTCTATTCTATTCTATTCTATTCTATTCTATTCTATTCTATTCTATTCTATTCTATTCTATTCTATTCTATTCTATTCTATTCTATTCTATTCTGTTCTGTTCTACTCCTACTCTACTCTACTCTAGTCTAGTCTAGTCATCATCTGTGTATGTACGGTACAGAAGTTTTTAAGAAGAGACCAGACAACCAGTTGTCTGAAATGGTAAAGGTTCTTCTGCTTGAGTAGTGGGCTGGACTAAAAGACCTCCAAGGTCCCTTCCAGCTCTATTCTATTCTATTATTCTATTCTATTCCATTCCATTCCATATTCTATTCTATTCTATTCTATTCTATTCTATTCTATTCTATTCTATTCTATTCTATTCTATTCTATTCTATTCTATTCTATTCTATTCTATTCTATTCTATTCTATTCTATTCTATTCCATTCCATTCCATTCCCATCCTCTATTCTATTCTATTCTATTCTATTCTATTCTATTCTATTCTATTCTATTCTATTCTATTCTATTCTATTCTATTCTATTCTATTCTATTCTACGCTACTCTACGCTACTCTACGCTACTCGACTTCTATTCCATTCTACTCTACTCCTGCTCTATTCTGTTCTACTCCTACTCTACTCTATTCTGTTCTACTCCTACTCTACTCTAGTCTAGTCTAGTCTAGTCATCATCTGTCTATGTACTGTACAGAAGTTTTTAAGAAGAGACCAGACAACTAGTTGTCTGAAATGGTAAAGGTTCTTCTGCTTGACTAGGGGGTTGGACTAGAAGACCACGCTGTTATTCTGTTATCTTCTGTTAAAGTTTTTTTAAAAAAAATCTCACTGCCATGTACCACCAAGGTAACTCTTTCTGAATTAGATTGCATGAGTTAAAAGGAAAGAAAGAAGATCAACAAAGAAGAGCAAATAAGGTGATTAAAGGCCTGGAGACTGAAACATATGACGAACAGGTGCAGGAACTGGTTATGACCAGTCTAGAAAAAAGAAGGATGAGGGGGGACATGATAGCAGTAGCCCAGTATTTGAGGGGATGCCACAAACACGAGGAGGGGCCCAACTTATTTCCCAAAGCACCAGAAGGCAGGACAAGAAAAAAAATGGATGGAAACTAATCAAGGAGAGAAGCAACCTGGAATTAAGGAGAATTTTTTCCCCAACAGCGAGGACAATTAACCAGTGGAATGACTTGCCTTCAGAAGTTGTGAGCGCTCCATCACTGGAGGTTTTTAAGAAGAGACTGGACAGTCACTTGTCTGAAATGGCCCTAAATGAATAAGACTGGTATTTCTGGATACATGGATCTAAATATAGCTAGCTAATAATGTGTAACTTGAAAATTAGGAGGCATTTCTTAGAGTTCTATCCTTCATTTGGACCCTACTGGAAATGGGAAATACTGGCTGTTCATTCATTCAACCTCAAATTCATTACTTTCCATTTTGACTCGCCCAGGAGATGATCCATCATTAATGTATAGATCTCTGTATAATGGGCACATGTCTGATTTTTGCCTTGGTGTAAAAAACAGAAGCTTGGCTAGGAATCCTGAAACCTTCCATTGGGGCAGTTGGTAATCAGTTTAGGGTTAAAATATTGTTTCCAAAGAACCGGGCGATTGTAATCTACAAGGGTGAGAAGGCAACTGGTCAGAGGTTTACTAGTGTCACTGAAACATGTTTATCTGCTACTTTAAGGTAAAGGTAAAGGTTCCAGTATTTAAAACTACACCAGTTCACCAATATTTTTCCAATAAATTGCCTTCATAAAGATTGGCAAAACCTAAAGGTAAGGTTCCCCCGCACATGCGTGCTAGTCGTTTCCGATTCTAGGGGCCGGTGCTCATCTCTCTTTTAAAGCCAAAGAGCCAGCGCTTGTCCAAGGACGTCTCCATGGTCATGTGGCCGGCATGACTAGATGCCAAAGGCCCACGGAACGCTGTTACCTTCCAACCGTAGTGGTCCCTATTTTTCTACTTGCATTTTTACGTGCTTTTGAACTGCTAGGCTGGCAGAAGCTGGGACGAGTAACAGGCGCTCACTCTGTTACGCGGCTCTCGGGATTCGACCCGCCAAACTGCTGATCGACAAGCTCAGCGTCCTAACCCACTGAGCCACCGCGTCCCTATCTGCTACTTTAGAGGATTTGCACACTACATCTTGGCTTTTATCTTGGAACAAAGTTGAGGGCAGATTAACTCAGAGGAAATAAGCACGTCTGGTGTTTTGAAACTCTTTTCTCCCTGGGTTGTGTTTGAAAACTCCTCTTTGACAGATTTCGCTCCTGGAAGGTAAGATGTTACAATGGAGTTACACAAGGAAGTGATAACAAAGGATAGAAGGGAATAAAAGTGTTATATCCCTAAAGCCCCCACACGGAAAGAATACTATTTCCTTTAACAAGGATTTTGTTTTGGTCCCACACAGGTTGTGGTTTCTTTATTACATTTGTTTTCAAAGAAGAAAACGGGTCTGTGCAGGCTATTGACGTAAATTCCGATATCTGGTTTTAATATTTAATGGGACAGTTAAAAGAACAAAATATGCACATTTTTAGAGCTTTTAGAAGTCAGCCCATCTTTTCGGTATGCCATTTCTTATGGCAGGATAATTCACTCAAAGTATCGCAAGCTTTCATTCAGATCCCATTAGGAAATCATTTTTTCTCTCCCGCTCCCCCAAATTACTGCAAATGATTCACGTTTTGCTTCTTGCTAGCTGCCAAGTTGCATCCTCTTCTGTCTCCGGTGGTCATATCCACACTTCTTATTATTTGTCCACTTAAATCTATCTTGCGGTCTTTTGGATTAAATCCTCTCCAAGGCAACTGTGGGAAAGTATCTGACCAGAAGCAACGTTTAAACAAAATGATGTAGGACATAACTTCTCCGTTTATGGTTTTCAGTTAGCCAAG
>NC_139518.1:97394155-97426578 GCF_947247035.1 Vipera ursinii
AGAAGAGAGGAGGGGAGGGGAGGGAGAGGAGAGGAGAGGAGAGGAGAGGAGAGGAGAGGAGAGAAGAGAAGAGACATTTATTATCAAAGTATAACATGTATACAGTGAGATTGGCTGAGCCTCCCTTCGTGCCCCCCCCTCACCACAACTCACAGTGACAACAAACCCACCATCTTGTTACACCATCTGAGCTAATTGCACAACACACCGGCCTCGCAAGTCAATCGTACACAGAGTTATCCACAGTCCTTTACAAATCTGCTGCTCTATTATTTTATTATTAACGCCAATCGACACATTTGCAAGGGATGCAGAATTCCTATGTCCAGTGGTGAGCAAAGAGTGTTGAAGTCAAAACAGTCTAACCTTGGCGTATCTTTTTTTCCCCCAACCTTGGAAAAGGCTGCTTTGACGTCCATTTGATGTCCTTTTCAAGCATCGGAATTCCTCATGTCGATATATTCTTAAAGAAGAAAATGGAACATTATTGCAGGATTGGAACAGATCCTGTTCAGAATGGTGGCAGCTGTTAAAATGTGGATGGTACCCACAGTACTATTTCTATTTTGTTCTCTGCCAATAAAATTAAAGATAACACTTAGGAATTGAGAGTACATAGTTGCTTATTTTGCCTTAGGTGAGAACTGCAGATTACATAAGACTCTGTTAAAGAAAGGAAATAAATGGAACAATATTACTGGAAGCATTAGGCGTGGGGGAGAATTCAGTTTGCTTCGCATTTTAACGCGAACAAATTTACTTTCCATTTCCCAAGCTTAGATACGAACGAGGCCCCAATAATCCTTCTGTTTACTGGATTCCCAATAATCCTTTTCCCAAGTTAAAAAAAAGGGGGGGGAATCATGCCAAAAGACATTCTTTTAGGAAAACGTTGCCTGCTTTACAGATGCAATTCTTTTTCAAGGAAAAGCTCTATAGAAATTTGACCGGACAAAACATGCGTAAGGAGGAGATGCTTTTATTTTTAACAGCGAATAAAGGGAGAACCGATGTGTTCTGGTTTTATGACACAACACTAGCCGTAATCCTGTGGTTGCGGGTGATCCTCGTCTTATAACCATAATTGAGCTCAAAAGTTAAGTGAGTCTGGCCCCATTTTGCCACCTTTCTTGCTACAGTTGTTAAATGAATCACTGCAATTGTTAAACTAGCACAAAAGTGAGGCAAAATTCACTTAACAAATGTCCCACTTGGTGACAGAAATTTTGTGGTCATAAGTCAAGGATTACCTTATTTTCCCAGCAAGAATTTACAGCCCTTTCTCTGCATAAAGGAAATAAAGAAATAAAAGCAGAAACCTGAATTAGTTGCAGCTAACAAATGTGATTGTTGCGGGGGTTTTTTCCCCCCTAAAAAAGAACCCTTAAAATCTCAAGGAACATTTATGAACATCAGCAAAATTTCATGGGGACCCGCGGTAACCATTGCATCGCTACACATCTTGAGGTGCATAAAATTAAAATATATCTTTAGAAGGGGAGGCAGGGAGAAAATAAGTCAGGCTAGAGCTAGTTGGAGCCATTTTCTAAGCACAAACCATTTCACAAAGTTAACCCTACAACAAAAAGCTTCCATTCTTCAGTAACCCAACATCAAGGATGCTCAGAGGTTGCCAAAACTGTGAAGCCAACATTATCTCTCCTAAGACCTAGCCCTCACTTTTAGCGTGGAAAGCATTGTGGCGAAGATGCCAGTGACAGATTTAGCAAAGGACAGGTACCAGTTTAGAAAAAGAAGAACGTTCAAGATACTCATTTCAAACTGAGTAATGAATACGAGCATTTAACAGAACAGAATAACAGAGTTCTAAGGGATCTAAGAGGACTTCTAGTCCAACCCCCTAAGCAGGACACCTTATACCATTCCAGACAAGCAGCTATCCAGTGTCTTCTTCAAAGCCTCCAGGGTTGAAGCACCCACATCTTCGGCACTACACATCTTCTGGAGGTAAGCTGTTCCACTGGTTAATTGTTTTCACTGTCAGGAAGTTTCTCCTTAATTCTAGGTTGCTTCTCTCCTTGATTAGTTTCCATCTGTTGCTTGTTCTCCTGCCTTCAGGTGCTTTGGAGAAGAGGCTGAACCTGTCATCTTTGTGACTGCCCCTTAGAGATGATAACATTGATATCATGTCACGCCTAGTCCTTTGTTTTCCCTAGACTAGACATCCCAATACCTGAAGCTGTTCTTCATATGTTTTGGTCTCCAGTCCTCTAATCATCTTTGTTGCTCTTCTCTGCACTCTTTCCAGAGTCTCAACATCTTCTTTATGTTGTGATGTCCAAAACTGGATGCAGGATTCCAAGTGTGGCTTTACCAAGGCTTTGTTGTTGTTAGCTGCGAAGTCGTGTCCGACCCATCGCGAACCTATGGACAACGTTCCTCCAGGCCTTCCTGTCCTCTACCATCTGCTGAAGTCCATTTAAGCTCACGCCTCCTGCTTCAGTGACTCCATCCAGCCACCTCATTCTCTGTCGTCCCCTTCTTCTCTTGCCCTCCACCTTTCCCAGCATTAGGCTCTTCTCCAGTGAGTCCTTCCTTCTCATTAGATGGCCAAAGGATTTGAGTTTTAGCTTCAGGATCTGGCCTTCTAAAGAGCAGTCAGGGTTGATCTCCTCTAGGACTGACCGGTTTGATCACCTTGCAGTCCAAGGGACTCACAGGAGTCTTCTCCAGCACCAGAGTTCAAGGGCCTCAATTCTTTGGAGCTCAGCCTTTTTTATGGTCCAGCTTTCACTGCCATACATTGCAACTGGGAAGACCATCGCCTTGACCATACGCACTTTTGTTGACAGGGTGATGACTCTGCTTTTTAGTGTGCTGTCTAGATTTGCCATGGCTTTCCTCCCGAGGATCAAAGCATCTTTTAATTTCTTGGCTACAGTCCCCGTCTGCAGTGATCTTGGAGCCCAGAAAAATAAAATCTGTCACTACCTCCATTTCTTCCCCGTCTATTTTCCAGGAATTGAGAGGTCCAGATGCCATGATCTTGGTTTTCTTAATGTTTAGTTTCAACCCACGTTTTGCACTCTCCTTCTTCACCCGCAACAAGAGGCTCTTTAGTTCCTCTTCACTTTCTGCCATTAGGCTTTACAAAGTGGTAATAACACTTCACATGATCTTGATGCTCTCCCTCTGTTCATACAGCCTAGGATTGCATTGGCTTTTTGGGCTGTTCCTGCGCATGGCTGGCTCATATTTAAGGGTCTGTCCACTAGGACTCCAAGATCCCTCTCACAATTGTTGCTATTGAGCCAAATTCCATCCATTCTATAACTCAAGACAGTTGCTTTTTCTTGCCTAAGAATAAAACCTTACTTTTAGAATATGTTTTAGAGATAGGCATTCTTTGTTTGGTGGAAAAGTAAATCTCTAAGAATGCACAAAACATGCCCAAATCCTTCTAATATTTATGGTATTCTCACCATTAAGTTAACTAGTATATTTTACCTTTCTGCAATATGCTGATGTAGTTTTTTTTTTTTAATTTGTCACTAGACACTTTGACAATGTACATTTGGGAGGGGAAATGTAATTTTTAACTACGTTTTAAGTGATTGGAATGGATTTAGGAATAAGCACTAATAAAACAATAACGGCATTCTTTTTTTTAAATGGCCAACATTCAAAAACATTCAGATGTCATTATTCACAACAACAATAGTCGAGAGATATATTAGTTTTACCTCTCTGCCATGGTGCCAAATATTTGTGTGTTTGTGTGTGATTACAAGAATATTCACTTGTACATTGGAGAACCTAAACTGTCAGCTTCATTTTTTAAAAAATGTTCGTCCCTGGGAGATTTGCTGCTTAAATGGAATACAGTGTACCAAAAGTAAATTTACTAAGCTTTGATTCAGTTCAACTCACCTGATTTATAATCTTGGGATTTATGCAAGAAGCCCATAATGGAGACATTGTGTGAGTTTTGTCTGCTTGCCTTTCAGTTTTGTGACCAAAGCATATTTTATAATCTTGTAAGAAATAGGAGGATAAGGATAACAACAACAACAACATGAACACTAACAAAGTTGGAAGGGACCAACCCCCTGCTCAGGCAGGAAACCCTATAGCATTTCAGACAAATGGCTGTCCAGTCTCTTCTTAAAAACTTCCAGTGTTGGAGCATTCACAACTTCTGGTGGCAAGTTGTTCCACTGGTTCATTGTTCTAACTGTCAGGAATTTTTTCCTTAGTTCCAGGTTGCTTCTCTCCTTGATTAGTTTCCATCCGTTGCTTCTTGTCCTGCCTTCAGGTGCTTTGGAGAATAGCTTGACTGCCTCTTCTTTGTGGCAGCCCCTGAGATATTGGAACACTGCTATCATGTCACACCTAGTCCTTCTCTTCATTAAACTAGACATACTAGACAAACTAGACATAGATAGAACAATGACATTCCCAGCCAAACTTCCCAGATGCCCATGTAGCTCAGGTAAACACCTCCTTGTTGTTTTGAGAATCTTCTGCTATCGCCTTCACAGCAGTTAGTTGAAAAATTTCCATACCTCTTTGTCTCAACAAATGTCATACTCCAATGACTGGATGAAAATGAGGCACATAGGTGCCAGGCTTCCACTCTTGACACTCAGAAGACTAAACCTCTGGTCCTTGGTGATCATCTCAGATTGGATCCTGCAACGTTCCCCTGGGTCACATACATTTGCCTTCCTGTGTGAAAAACTGATTGATGGTCCATAACAATTTGTAGCAGCCTTTTCCAGCACGTTGAGCTTTATATGTGTTGGATCACAACTCCTAACACTGATCCAGCTTGACTGTTTGGCTGCTAAGGATGGGAACTGTAGCCTAACACATCCGAAGTGCATAATATTGGGAAGATTGATGGTTGCAAAGATAATTCAATATACTTGTTAGTTAAGAGCAATTCATTCTGAGCTCTAGCTACATTTAAAACAAAACAAAACACCTTTTACCATCTGACTGTGCAGGCTAAGTTATTGAAAAACACACACACAATAAATTATCTTAACAGCAGAACTCGGCTCTAGAAAGTGTGGGCGTTCCAGCACTGCAGGTTTTTAAGAAGAGATTGAACAGCCATTTGTCTGAAATGATATAGGGCTTCCTTCTTCTGCAGAGGGTTGGACTAGAAGACCTCCAAGGTCCCTTCCATCTTTGTAATTCTGTTATTATACTAAGATGTTGGGGGGGGGAACCCCAATACATTATCTTAACAGATTCTCAGAATGAGACCATGCTGAGGTTTATAAACAGCCTCCTTCTCTTAATGATAAAGACATTTTTTTTCTTCATTTTAAGGTTGTGATATTAATACATCGTTGATGCCGATGTAAGTTGGCATCACGGTGAAAGCTCTTTCAGCCTTGTGCTCCAGAATCGTCTCCTGAATCTGTGGCTCTCCGTGCAACATGAATCTCAATTACAGACTCCCTAATTGCTGTGAAATGAAGGCAATTGATTATTTCCCACACGCTTCTTTTTCCTCACCAGCCAAAAGGCTCTGCTAGGTATTTATGCTTCTAGTAATGGCAACAATTCCAGCAGTTGCTTTACTTATTCATTTATATTAAGGCCAGGAAAAGACATAAATAAAAGCTCTCCAAAGGCATATGACACAGTGTGTGTTGTGTATCTGTGTGTATGACTCTCTCTCTGTGTGTGTGTGTGTGTGTGTATACATGATATAGCATAATGATGACACAGCAAGTTCTAGCATAAAGATGACAGCGCACCGATATAGCAGAAAGATGACACAGCAGTGATATAACATATGCGTGCCATAGAACTGATACATCATACATATAATGTAAGCGTGCTTCCTCCTTTGATTTAAGAAGAGTGGCATTTTCTAGTGTTCATAAGGAGCAGTTCCTCTTATGAAACAGCTTATTTTCACATCAAATGCTAAACTGCCCTTCTAACAAATAAGAGGTCCTTTTTCTCCCAATTCTGCAGAGGGCCAGATTTTCCATCTCTGCTACTAAGGGTAGGAAAACATGCCTGTTACCTTCCTTTCATCCATATATATCACCATTGCTTTTTTTTTCTTTTTACGACCCTGTAATCCTTTTTATCTGGTGGAATCAGGGCAACTGAATGGAGCCGAGAGTTTCCTGGCTGGATGCCCTTCCCGATGCCTATGCAGAGTTCACAGCAGATATTTTCTCCTTGTGCCCTGAGAAATATCTGTCGATGTCTAGAACTCGCAAACTCCCAAGTGTGAGGTGAGAATCTTCACCTCTAGGTTACCGCACTGCTCATCCATATATATTGTGCAAACTTTTGCAAAAAAACATCAGCTCAGATGTGCCCTGTACATGGAGAGAGAAACGATTGTTGATGGAACACAACTGCAAGGATCACTTGTCAGTGAGGGATAGCTACACCATCGCTTGGATCTAGCCCCCAGCTACAAGATTAGAACAAGACAGATTTCTTATGTTTTAATTGGTGCAGGGATGTTAAAAACTGCTCAGAGTACTACTGCCTCTATAACACATTTACTTGTAGTGGGACAACATCCAATGAGTAATCGTTCATAAGTCAAAACTAATCCTGCTCATACCTTTTACACTAAGTTGTACATATTTTTTTTCAGAACATCTCCTGTGTTCTTTGTCAGTTGGTTCTGAAAAGAGCTGTTTTTTTATTTTTGATATTCATGCTGCTTCTTGCTCAGAGATCCATGTAAGGTCCACTAGCTGGAAGGTGTAGACTATTAAGCTGTGACAAAATCACTTTGCCCATGGTGCACCACGAGGAAGCTAGCCTACATTGCCCTCCACACATTTTCTCAACAATTAAAGGCCAGAATTTAGTAACTGGTAAAATACCTCTAAAGATCAAAACTGTACAGTCTGCTATTCAGAGGACAGCCAAATCAACACCAGAAGTTCTTCCCGATAGAAGGACATCCCAAATTTCTTCCTTGTGATGATTACCCAAATATCTTGTGGACTTGACGTCTGAAATGAAGTTTCTACTCCAGAGGTAGAATTTGCTGGTAGTCATCATGGATTCCCAAGATAGTTAATGATGAAGGCCAAGTTTGAACTGAATCCACATACTATAATGAGCGCCAAAGAATTGAGGCCTTTGAACTATGGTGCTGGAGAAGACTCCTGCGAGTCCCTTGGACTGCAAGGCGATCAAACCGGTCAGTCCTAGAGGAGATCAACCCTGACTGCTCTTTAGAAGGCCAGTTCAAACTCAAATCCTTTGGCCACCTAATGAGAAGGAAGGACTCACTGGAGAAGAGCCTCATGCCGGGAAAGGTGGAGGGCAAGAGAAGAAGGGGACGACAGAGAATGAGGTGGCTGGATGGAGTCACTGAAGCAGGAGGCGTGAGCTTAAATGGACTCCAGAAGATGGAAGAGGACAGGAAGGCCTGGAGGAACATTGTCCATGGGGTCGCGACAACAACAACAACTTTTTTTTTTAAAAGAACTAATGTGACCTGGGGTAACTATGCTAATAAAATCTCTGGCTAATACAATGAGGAATACATGCAGATTCTAAACTATTTCTAGAGGAAACCTAATTCTAAGTGTAGTATTAGATCTTTCTCATAACATGCTTAACTAGGTCAATGGAAAAGGTAAGAGCACCAAAATGGCTTTAATTAGTTCAATCAACTAACTTCCAAGCAATTAGGTTTTATTCTAAACAAACTCATCCTCTGTTAAAGAAACTCTATGCCATCAACTAATTCTTCCCATGTTATGCAAGCTATTTACTGAACGGTTAACTATCCCTTCTAACATCTTTAACTGAGGCATAGACCTAAATAGTCAGCATAAAAATTGAGCATCTCCAGGCCTTTGATTTCAGTGACTATTTTAGCCTCCTCTCCACATGGAGTCACAAGGTGATTTTAGAAGGTGACAAAAATGAAGAGATATTTTTAATTCTTTTCTCTCCCTGGAAGAAAAGAAACCCCCCCCCCCCCACAAAAGTGGCAGGCAGGAAAAGAAGCAACAACTTCACAGACAAAACGATTAGGGCTCCAAAATGATTAATAGGTTGCCGGTACACACAATTGTACTAGACTGGAAGAGAAAAGAGCTGGATTATTCACATCATGGGTGATGGGGATGAGTTGAATTCAGTTCATCTGAATTCTGGGATTGGGACCTTTCAAGGAAAGGCTAGATCTTGTGTGATCTTGATTCTATGCCTCTGTTTATGCAACCCAGGATTGTATTAGCTTTTTTGGCTGCTGCTGCACACGGCTGGCTCGTGGTCAAGTGATCGTCCACTAGGACCGCAAGGTCCCTCTCACAGTTACAGTTTTTGAGCCTGGTCTCACCTAATCTGTACTTAAACCTTTGATTTTTCCTGCCTAAATGTAAAACTTTGTTTTTCTCCACCTTTGCATCTTGACAACCTAAACCTTGCTGGCATTAACCCTCATCACCCAAATCTGGCTTAGTATATATGTTTGATGGGTGCATAGAACATTACAAAGCAGGAAACGTACATCCTATTTCCCTTGAGTGGCAAAGTTATTCATTGTCCACCAGTGGAAATATCTGAATCATATTTTCATCTGAAATACAGTTTCATACGTTTTGGTCAATAGCTCTGCTGGAGAAGTTCTCTAACAATAGTCATTGACTCAGAAAAGAAAAAGAGAAAATATTATTTTATTGGGACTGGCAGAAGTAGATCTCTTTCATAAAAAATAAAATGAATACCATCCAGGATGCATGGAAAATGTAAAAGGTTGGTTATAGGATTGTTCGAGTTACGGCAAACCTGGAATAGTTGCGAAAGCCGCTGCTACAGATCCCAAAGAGGTCACTGTCTGAGGGATCAAGTTTTCCTTGGAATGCCTCTTTCAGGTGAAGCTCCCAAAATCCCTTTTTGAAGTGAAGCAGGGCTGTTTCCAATCAATTTTTCACTTCTTTCCAGGGTGTGGAAATAGATAGAGATAGATGGAGTCACACACACAAGCATTGCCCATAACCAGCGGACCCATATTTCTTCATCTTGAGAAAGAAATTGAGCAAACTCCAGGAGACAGTGGAGGATAGGTGAGCCTGATGTGCTGTGGTCTAGGGGGGCACCAAGACGTGATTTAGCGACTGAACAACAACAAGAAGAATAAAACATTATGATGCAATGCTTAGTAGACCACGGAATACCAAGCAAGACAGTTAAGAGAGGAAACAGAGACATCACAGATTGCTGAATTCAGGTTAGAAAGCACGAAAAGTAACATCTCCATTAACCCTGACAGTTCTTTGAAAGGACAGAGGTTGAAGCTCAAATGCTTTGGCCACCGAAGGAGAGGAGGGGACTCCTCGGAGAAGACCCTGATGTTGGGAGAGATGGAAGGTGAAAGGAGAAGAGGACGGCAGAGGCTGAGATGGGTAGATGGTGTCATTGATGCAAAGAACATGAATTTGGGCAAACTCCAAGAGGCAGTGGAGGACAGGAGGGCCTGGAGTGCGGTGGTCCATGAGGATCGCAAAGACTCATACATGACTTAGAGACTCAACAACAACAATGGATTGTTTTAATGTAAATGTAGAATTTTTGTGATGCTATTTTTTTAAAAAAAGGACAGTTATACTGAACTATGTGATCTTCTGCTGTGCTGAAAGGAATTTGAGGTGTGCGAATAAGGAGAAGTGCTAACTATGTCTTTAGGATATTTTCAACACTTTGGATATATCTACTATACTTCACGGGATCAGATTCTTCTAGAGTTGTAATTAACACACATCAGTAAAGTGACCTTGTCCTGAACAGTCTGCTGGAAAAAAGGTATTGCTCAACTTGTGAAGAGATGGGTGGCAAATAAATTTAAGAAATAAAAAAATAGGAAAATAATACATACATACATACATACATACATACATACATACATACATACCCAAGACAGTTAATGCTAATCTGATTTCTAGAGTAACAATCACAATTTCCAACCATTGTTTCCTGTCTCTTTCTGGACATACATTTTGGCATCCGTTTATTTCTTTTTGTGTTTTTGTTGTTGTTCACTCTGCTTTGTCATCATATTCCCAGCGAAAAGCAATTCCAAAACATACTCATGATACGCTGATGCCATGTCAGACCTTTAATGACCATTGCCCCTTTGAGTTCATGCATCATAGCAATGCATTTCATACACTGACTAGGCCATTCGTGGACCAAATCAGTACTTAGTGGAATAACAGAATAACAAGAGTTGGAAGGGACCTTAGAGGTCTTCTAGTCCAACCCCCTGCACAAGCAGAAAACCCTATACCAATCCGGAAAAATGACTGTCCGTTGTTTTTTTCTTAGAAAGCTCCGGTGGTGGAGCACCCACAACTTCTGGTGGCAAGCTGTTCCACTGGCTGATTGCTCTCATGCTCAGAAAATTTCTCCTTAGTTCTAGGTTGCTTCTGTCCTTGATGTTTCCATCCGTTGCTTCTTGTCCTACGTTCAGGGCCTTTGGAGAATAGCTTGACCCCCTCTTCTTTGCGGCAGCCCCTCAAATATTGAAACGCTGTTGTCATGTCCCCTCTAATCCTTCATTTCATTGAATTAGACATGCCCAATTCCTGCAACCGTTCTTCATGCGTTTAACCTCCTGCCCCACCTCCCAGTCATCAGAAAAATCTTCATCTGCCACCCTTATTCCTTTCAAGCTGGCACTAACTAGCACGCCCCAAATTTAAACCCTGGGTCACTCTAATCCAGGACCCTCAGCTATCAAGCAATGATAGCTTTTGAGGACCCTCAGACAAGCCTCTAAAGGCCAGGCCTGCCTTCTCAAGTCACAATTGCCAAGAGAGAGACTCCAAAGCAGCAGCTCGCTTTTCCAGGTTTTGTGTGTGTGTGTGTGTATTCTGGAAAAAGTGACTTGGAAAAAAGAAG
Organism: Vipera ursinii; assembly: GCF_947247035.1. Taxonomy (NCBI): domain Eukaryota; kingdom Metazoa; phylum Chordata; class Lepidosauria; order Squamata; family Viperidae; genus Vipera; species Vipera ursinii. The sequence goes on from NC_139518.1 coordinate 97,405,028, forward strand.
CCCAGCCTTTTCCTATCCTTCAGGAGAAGATGGAAAGAGATTGTGGCTGGCGTGGTATCTTCCTTCCTCAGCCCTCTTCTTGGCAATGGCTTTCTCCCACGCCCCCCTCCTGCATTTCTGCCTTTCTCCTGATGCTGTATCTTTTTTTTTTTCTTTTCTTTTTCTGCCGACTGCTCCCCCTGCAGAAAACAGCAGAATGGGACATGCTTGTTCCCGAAGCTAGCCGGCAGCTGTCACATACCAGAGGCAGCAAGAAGGCTTGAGCAACGAAGCTCACTCTTGTCATTTAGGATGACTCACGGGGAATTGACGGCAATTTCTCTCCTCCTTCTAGTGGACGGAAGCCGCCAGCTCAAAAGCTACGCTGGACCAGATCAAGGTAAGGCAAGAGAATTGCATGCATCTCCCTCTCTCCCTCCCTCTCCTCCCTCCCTCTCTCTTTCCCCTTCTCTCTCTCTCCTTCTCTCTCTTTTCCCTTCTCTCTCTGTCCTTCTCTCTCTCAAGCAGTTGAGTTCCCAGGCTTTTGAAGGATGGCTGAGAGTGGGGTGATTCACTTGGCCGAGTGTGCCACTTTTAATGCCTTCCTGGAGGTATCTGTAAGGGGGTTTACGATCTCTGGGATCCCGGCTCTCCTCAGGCAGATGGAAATGGTTCACCTCCTGCCACCTGCTTGCCTTTCTCAAATGCAACTTTCAGCACGAGGTCATCCCACCCGGTGTTGTCCCTGAAGGAAGAAATGATGCTCCGAGGTCCCTGAAGTCTCCCCTCTCTCTCTCTCTGGAAGTAACTTGGGCATCACTTTGGGAAAGGCAGCTGACAGGTTATCTGTCTGGCCCTTTTCAAATTTCCTCACTTTGGACTTAACATTGAACCCTGGTTTCAGCATGGCAAAATGAAAAAAATAATAATAATAAAACCCAATAAAATAAATAAAAAATCCCATTCTGCAGATCCTTCAGATTCAGAGTCTGCCAAGCCCAAATAACGTGTTTAATTTAGGCTGGGAATTTGGAAAGCCAAGATACTCTCTCCAGCCATCTGGGAAAAAAAAAGAATAAGCAGATCTCTCTGTTGAAGTAACTATGCTGTACAGACACTGTTTAAAACATTGATGTTTGATTTTTAGCAAGAAATCCGTAAAGCGTACCTTCGGGAAAATCCTAAACATGGTGATGATGATCCTGTTGATATTTATTACCTCTGGGGAGTCTGTGTGACTAGATATGTGTTGATTCCAGCTCAATCTTTCTCTTGCATTCCGTGTGACATTTTCTGTATAGCTCATTTTCTGTATAGCTTGTAAAAATCTTGCTTCTTGTGCTAATCTTCTTGCAATTGACAGTGTGGTTCCAAAAAAAAAAAAAGATCTCAAAAGATGAAGCTTTGCTGGAGTGTGTTTTGTGCACGGAAGGGAATGTAGATCGTCTTTCATGATCAATTTGCCTTAATGACTGTTTTAAACCAACAGCATGCAACAACTTCTCAACTCTAATGTAAAATATGTCCGACACCTTTTTCTTTCTTTCTTCATATTCAGCCAGATTGTATTGGATATCTGCTAAGTGAAAATGCTTACCTGTTCAGTTGGTTGATTTATACCTGGTTATGGATGAGAAATACTTTAGAAGGGGTGAACGGTGTTTAAATAATTGCACGGGGCAATAAATAAGTCTAAACAGAGACTGGCTACAATTTGCCATCCTCTGTTCTGGGTGAAGTGTACAAGAGTTGTCATGAACACATAATAGGCTGTTGGTATACCTAGCGAACCCCGATTGTTGCTAAAACTCAGAACAGTCATATCCACCAATAGGAATAAAGATGGCAGTTCCCTATTCTCCTATGAATGCAGGCAAAGGGATGGTGTGCATGTATAGTATATACATATATAATAGTTAACAAGCATTTGTTATATATATATATATATATATATATATATATATATATATATATATATATATATATATATGTGTGTGTGTGTGTGTGTGTGTGTGTGTGTGTGTGTGTGTGTATATATATATATGTATATATGTGTGTGTGTGTGTGTGTGTGTGTGTGTATATATATATATATATATATATATATATATATATATATATATATACAGCCACCCACATAAACAAGATCTAATGCTAAGAAAGATCCGTTTTGCAATGTGCTTGCATGACATTCTGTTGTATTCTTTAGAGCGTCTTTAGTCCCGATTGCAGCTTGAAATGATTTTATAAAATGGTATCAACAACTTGTACAATGCATTTTTAAACATTGATGTGAGAGTTGTAGCTATTTTAGGGTGGCTTAGTTTTATGCCAGTCTATGCCAATAATAATAATAATAATAATAATAATAATAATAATAATAATAATAATAATAATAGATTTGATGTGGAGTACGGGTGCATTAGTGGAAGAAAGCATGTACGTTTACCAAAACAGACCTGCGATCGTTCAGCTTTCATTTGCAAATGGCATAACTTATTCAGGCAATCTTCCAAAATGTGGCTTTGATGAACTTCAAGAGAAAGTAATTCTGAATGTAGAATAAGAAAGAAGAACTTAACAAAGCAATAGGAGGATTTATACCCACGGGGTATTTCTCTTAAACCAATGAGAATGCAATAAGGAAGGAAGTCACCTCACCACGTTCTGGTACTCCAAGCCTTTAAGGAATCTAGAAGTAAAATTTGGACATGGCTGTATCTGCCATGGGAAGCCACACTGGATGTTTGTGGAAATGTATTATCCAACCTGGTTAAACAAGAGTTGACAGAAAATTAGTGCAAATTAGGGCACGGATTTGCCCGCTGCTGTGATAACTTTAGGCTCTCCACCCATCCTTGAGTCAGTAGAAAACTCTACTGGTATGAGATTTGCTGTCCTGCTGCTGATCCTGTTTATTGATTCTCAGTTATCAGAACTTTTTGACCATGACTAGCAGACTGTCATGGTTCCGATAGATGAGACCAATTAAATCAGACTTCCAAGTGCTGAAGGAAAAGTCTTCATCGTGGTCCAGTCCAAGCCTGGAATAAACGACATGGCGACTGCTTTAGAAAGAAGGTTGCAGTTTATGAAAGAGCAGAGCCAGAGAGAAAGAGGGCTCTGGAAGAAAAGAGAGAGAGAGCACGTGTAGGGAGTGGGTTTTTATACCTTCTTGAGCCTTTTGTTTGGAGTTGTTCTTGTGGAATGAACTTCGACCTGAGTCTGAGTGTGCCTTTCTGGTATTCTGATGGTGGTTGGTTAATCCTATTATGTCCCAAAGGCTGTCAGGCCTAGACTGAGGGGTTTTAATTGGGTTTTTAATGTTTTAACTTTATAAATTTTGGGCCCTAAATTTTAACTTTTGTATGGTATGATTTTAATTGCCCTGTAAACTACCCTGGATGCAAGGCTTTTTTTCACTTATAGGCCAGCACTGAGATGTCATGAGAACACGGTTGAAAATGTGTGTGTGTGTGTGTGTGTGTGTGTATCCGTGGTCATATATATATATACAGCACATTCCCATCAAGAGGCCCCTGATTAAGTTCTTAGCTAAGTTTTTTGTGGGGTTAGGGAGGGGGGAGGGAGGAGACTATGGTTGCGCGGGAAAGGCACACCTTCCAACCACCATAACGCATGCCAGGCCCACGGCCGTTCGCGACGGCGTACAACGAGGGCCAGTCGCCGATAACACCCAGTGGCGTACTGACGAACGTCCCATCCCTAGGATGGTGGGGAATGGCAGAAGGTGCACAGACAGAGGGCCGTATCGTCACCGGGAGTGTCATCTCCGCTCTGTAAAGGCGGTGAGACGCTCCGACCCTCTGTTCTCCCCCGGAGGACCCGGGAGCAAAGGTGCGCACCCTCCCATGCTGAGGCTGGTCTACCTGAATGCAAGGTCCGCAGCCAACAAAGCTCACCTCATTCGTGACCTATTGGAGAGTGAGCATGCGGACCTGGCCTGCATCACGGAAACCTGGCTGGGCCCAGAGGGGGGTGTTCCTCTGGTTGACCTCTGCCCGCCAGGTTTCCAGGTACTGCACCAGCCCCGGGCTCATGGGAGGGGCGGGGGAGTGGCAGTTATCATCAGGGAATCCCTTAGCCCGCGAGAGACCACCGTCCCTCAGATGGTCGGGTGTGAGTCTCTCCTACTGAGATTCGGCCCAGGGGCGCAGCTGGGTCTGCTGCTGGCGTACCTACCACCTAATCGTGCAGCGGCGGCCCTACCCGAGCTACTCGATGTCCTCTCAGGGTTGGTGGTTGAATTCCCAAGACTCATGGTCTTGGGCGACTTTAATCTACCGTCCCTGGGAGGATCGTCCGAACTGGCTCGGGAGTTCATGGCTTCCATGACGGCCATGGACCTGTTGCAAATAATTTCTGGGCCGACTCATGAGAGAGGCCACAACCCAGACTTGGTGTTCTTGTCTGGACGGTGGCGTGATGATGTCGGTGGGGGTGCCACAACTGTTACGCCCCTGTCATGGACCGATCACCACCTCCTGCGGCTAGACTTCCCCCTTGCCACCCCCCACCGTGGGTGCACGGTGCCAGTCAGATGGTACCGCCCTAGGCGCCTAATGGACCCTGATAAGTTCCAGGCAGCGCTTAGGGACTCGCATGCACCCCCTGCTCACAGCTCGGCGGAAGCCTTAGTGGAAGCCTGGGAAAAGGCAGCCACGGAGGCTCTGGACCGAGTTGTACCCTTGCGGCCTCTGACCCGGCGCAGAGCCCAGCGAGCCCCATGGTTCACCGAGGAGCTCCGGGAGATGAAGCGTCGGAGACGGGGCCTAGAGAGCCGTTGGAGGTCCAGTCGATCCGAATCCGACCGATTGCGACTAAGAATCCTCACCAGGTCTTATCTCGCTGCGATAAGGGTGGCAAAATCCAACTACTTTTCCACCCTCATCGCGTCCGCAGATAATCGCCCAGCTGCCTTGTTCAGGGTGACTCGCTCCCTATTAAACCAAGAGGTGAGGGAGGAACCCTTGCAGGGTCGAGCCGAGGAATTTGGTCAATATCTGCTGGATAAAATCGCTCGGATTCGAACTGGTCTGGACTCCAACTGGGCTGAGATGGAAGAACAAGACATGGACAGTCTTGTCGACGTCATCTGGGAAGAATTTGATCCTGTAACTCCTAAGGAAGTGGACAGGATTATGAGAAGGTTAAGCTCCTCCACATGCTTACTGGACCCGTGCCCTTCCTGGCTGGCCTATGCAGCTCGAGAGGCGACACGAGGCTGGTTCCTAGCAGTCATCTCTGCTTCTCTGAGTGAGGGTCACTTCCCCACCGCCTTGAAGGAGGCGGTGGTGAGACCTCTCCTCAAGAAGCCCACCTTGGACCCATCCTCTTTGAATAACTTTCGTCCAGTCTCCAATCTTCGCTTCCTTGCGAAGGTTGTTGAGAGCGTGGTGGCGCACCAACTTCCTCAGATCCTGGATGAAGCGGTTTATCTAGACCCGTACCAATCGGGTTTCAGGCCGGGCTACAGCACGGAGACGGCATTGGTCGCTCTGATGAATGATCTCTGGAGAGCCCGGGACAGGGGCCATTCCTCTGTCCTAGTCTTATTAGACCTCTCGGCGGCTTTCGATACCATCGACCATGGTATCTTGCTGCGACGCCTCAGGGGACTGGGAGTGGGAGGCACGGTTCTGCGTTGGTTCTCCTCCTTTCTCCAGGGTCGCTCGCAGTCGGTGCTGACAGGGGGACAGAGGTCGACCCCGAGGCCTCTCGCTTGCGGAGTCCCTCAGGGGTCGGTCCTCTCGCCTCTCCTGTTCAACATCTACATGAAACCGCTGGGTGAGATCATTCGCAGTTTTGGAGTAGGGTACCATCAGTATGCTGATGACACCCAGCTTTTTATCTCAACTCCAAACAATATCAGTGATGCCCTAGACGTGATGTCCCGCTGCCTGAAAGCGGTCCGGGAATGGATGGGGAGAAACAGGCTTCAACTGAACCCGGACAAGACTGAATGGCTGTACGTACCGGCAAGCCAGGAGATTCAGAACATCCCACTGCTTAACATTGGGGACAAGCTACTTCCCCCTGCTGATAGGGCCCGCAACCTGGGTGTCCTCCTAGACTCGCAGCTCTCCCTGGAAGACCACACTGGAGCTGTGACCAAGGGGGCCTTCTCCCGGGTTCGACTAATTCGCCAACTACGGCCTTATCTGGACCTGGATTCCTTACGTACAGTCACCCATGCCCTTGTGACATCTCGCCTAGACTATTGTAACGCTCTCTACATGGGGCTGCCCTTGAGATCCACTCGGAAGCTTCAACTGGTGCAAAGTGCGGCGGCACGGACACTCTTGGGAGCCTCCCGATACTCCCATATCACACCTCTCCTCCGTGCGCTGCACTGGCTTCCGGCTGCCTTCCGTGTGAAGTTCAAGGTGCTAACGATGACTTACAAAGCCCTACATGGCATGGGTCCGGACTACCTTCGGGAGCACCTTCTGCCGATGTCAGCACCCCACCGTCCTGTGCGCTCCCACAGAGAGGGCCTCCTCAGGGTGCCACCGCTCAAGGAATGTCGGCTGGTGGCCCCCAGGGGGAGGGCATTCTCAGTGGGTGCGCCAGCCCTCTGGAACACCTTACCAACAGAAATCCGGATGGCCCCTGACCTCCGTACCTTCCGTCGCGACTTAAAAACTTTCCTGTTTCAGCAGGCTGGCCTGGCATGATAGCGTTAATTGGGGTCCCAGTTTGTGTTCATTAGTGTTTCTTATTATCTTTATTGTTCAATCTGTATACCTTCCTTCCTCTGTACACCGCCCCGAGTCCCTCGGGAGAAGGGCGGTTTATAAAAAACTAATAAATAAATAAATAAATAAATATATACATACAGTATATATATACACACACAGTGTGTATATATATATATATATATATATATATATATATATATATATATATATATATATATATACTGTATATATATATATATATATATATATATATATATATATATATATACACACAGTATATATATATACTGTATATATATATATACAGCGCTTGTCCGAGCCAACCTGGGACGAGTAACAGGTGCTCATTCTGTTACATATATATATATCTATATATATCTATATATATATATATCTATATATATATATCTATATATATATATCTATATATATCTATATCTATATATATATCTATATATATATATCTATATATATCTATATATATCTATATCTATCTATCTATCTATCTATCTATCTATCTATCTATCTATCTATCTATATATATATATTTGCCCCATATATATGTATATGTATATATGTATATGTATGTATGTATGTATGTATGTATGTATGTATGTATCTCCAGATGGTTTTGGATCATAAATTAGCACCAATGACAAAAGTCTCTTGGCCCCTTGCTTCAATTCCACTTGAGTTGTCCAGCATATCCTTCAGCATAACATAGTTATCTTCAATATGGCTTGCCGAGGAGTATATAATACAAATTCGATTTATAGAGGGGTTTCATACTTCCTTCTGAACTGGAGAAAGCAGGTTTTATGGAAAATGGAAGTGACAGAATTAAATAACAGTTTGTTTGTTACCCGGCAACTGGGAAAGGGCAGGCCGGGGTGGGAATCCCTCCCGTAGTCTAATTTCCCTCCCTGTTTGCAACTAAAGACATCAAGCCCACATTCGCTGACATGGGAGCGGAAATCACGGAATGGATTGGAGCTTTAGAAGATTGTGCTATATGTTTTCAAAGGGAGGATGAGTTCATAACAAACCTGAAAGTCCCAGCTATTATTCTACTACAGCGAGGTATATGTTTATAATTTAGTGAATCGCAAAGACCTGCTTTCCTTTTGACAAGACGAGCCAAACAATTAAGAGTCAAGAGGGGCGGCCTAGAAGTTTAATAAATGAAATGGATTACAATCAGGGTTTGCTTAATAGCGAGTAAAATGCCAGGAAAGATCGGCCCGCACCCGTGAGCAAATGCGTTGTGTTGTTGTTGTTGTTTTCTTTAAAAGGTCTTGTGAGCAGGATGAGAAATTTGCTGAGATTATATTTTAATACCAAGAGGCTAAGACATATTTCTGAATCAGGGGGGAAAAAAAGCAAAGCTCCTTTGGTACACACACGTCTCGGTTTTTCAATAAGGTTTTTTTTTTTAACACAATAACCGCTCAGTATGAGGGAAAACTTGTTTCTCAGTCTTTGCCCCTTGAAGATGTGGGGACTTCTTCCAGGATTCCCAGGATTCTCTAGTGAGTGAGGCTGGCTGGGGAAGTCTTGGAATTAAAGTCTACACATCTTTCAAGGGGCCAAAGTTGTGCGACACCGGTTTACAACACGGCCTTCAAAGGTTTTAGCTGAGGCTTTAAAAACAGCAGAATAGAGGGATTTGTCTATTTCAGGGGTCCTCAAACTTGTTCACTTGAAGACTTGTGGCTGGGGAATTCTGGGAGTTGAAGTCCACAAGTCTTCAAATGCACAAGTTTGAAGACCCCTGGTCTATTTGTTTTCCCGTGAATTGGTTTATTTCTTAAACACAGTAACGGAGCCAGTTTTAATTATTACTATTATTATTTTTTTTAATTTCATTCACTCTGACAATAAAAATGGAGCAGCTATAATGGGAGTGACAGGAACATTGGAAATAAAAGCAGAGAGAAAAATTGAGGCACCAGAAGGAGGGGGGGAAGGTAATTTTTATGCATTAAGAGATATCTAAATGGAGAGCAGAGATGGGATGTCTTCTTAAGTCAAGCTAAGCGGGAGGGATATTGAACACTGGAAGTTTTTAAGAAGAGCCTGGACAGCCATTTGTCCGAAATGGTATAGGGTTTCCTGCCTGAGCAGGGGGTTGGACTAGATGACCTCCAAGGTCCCTTCCAACTTTATTATTATTATTATTATTATTATTATTATTATTATTATTATTATTATTAGTCAGGAATTGTGCAGAGATCTCCTTGAGCTAACAAGAAGTTGCACAGACAAAAAAGGTACTGAGAGCAGCAGAGTTCACACAGTAACCACACAGTTACACTGAGGTGTGAAAAACAAAATACTTTACTTTGTGGTGTAATACAAAGCACAGTCAAAAATAAAAAGTCCAGGTCATATATATAAACCGAATAAATAAATAAATACACGTGTAAAAAACAGATAAACAATAGTAACAGTCCAAGGAATATTCCAAATACAAAGTGTTCTTACCCCAGGTTTAACATAGTAGCAAACCAACAATAGCAGTAACAGAGTAACTAACAGTGCAAAAACAGCCAGAGCAGAGAGAGAGAAATTACGTCCCTAGCTGCCTCCCTTGGCCAATCATCACATTTAAAGTGATATCATACATCATGGCTTATATATTTCCAACCCAACCAGGTAGGCTTAATCATATGCCTAACATCATCATCATCATCATCATCATCATCATCATCATCATCATTATTTATTATTTATTTTTATTTTAATTCCATTTATATCCCGCCCTTCTCCGAAGACTCAGGGCGGCTTACAAGCTTAGCATTATTATTATTATTATTATTATTATTATTATTATTATTATTATTATTATTATTATTATTATTATTATTATTATTATTATTAAGTCTGGGGTGGGGGAGTCTTGCTTCTAGGCACAAGCTTAGCTTTGGGGATGGACAGATGATGGAGACGTGCAATTTGCAAAAAAAAAAAGAATTTGTTTTAATCGCATCCCTTCCTCCTCCTCTGCTAACAGATAAGGTTCAAAAAAAGCAGGAGACAGGCTGTTTTTTTTTTTTTTTTACTAAACACGGAGTCATTCGCCTCATGGCTAAGAATCATAGGGAAAGTTAATGAACAGGTGTTTTTATCAATCAGCTAAACGTTGCCAGGGTTGCAAGATAAAAGGCTGAGCTCGGTGTAAAGAAGATTGCAAGGTCAAGCAATGGGAGAAAAATCTCCCCCCCCCCTCTTTGTTTATGAAATAAAGCAATGAATACTGCACCATACCACAACAAACAATTGGACATCGGATAGCAAGAACATCTCCTGAACAGCATGGTAGTAGCCAGAATAGAGCTGGAAGGGGCCTTAGAGGTCATCTAGTCCAACCCCCTGCTCAGGCAGGAGATCCTATACCATTTCAGACAAATGGCTGTCCAGTCTCTTCTTAAAAACCTCCAGTGTTGGAGCATTCACAGCTTCTGGAGGCAGGTGGTTCCACTGGTTATTTGTTCTAACTGTCAGGAAGTTTCTCCTTAATTCCAGGTTGCTTCTCTCCTTGACTAGTTTCCATTCACTGTTTCTTGACCTCCCCTCTGGTGCTTCAAGAAAGCCAAAACAACAACAACAACAACAACAACACAATAATAATAACAACAGACATTCCCAAATCTTGAGCTCAGAGTTTGCATTTACAAACAAGACTTGGGGCAATCAAACCCTCATTTCTCCCTCCCTGTAGTGAAGATGCATTGCATTATAATTGATAACCGATTAATGGAGAATTGGTTTTGCTTGGTGTGTCAGGTCACTTCAGGTGAAACTGACTCTTGGATACCCAAATAGGGCTACAAGGCCAAAGTCTGAAGCCAGTTTGATGAAGAGGTCTAGCAAACTCATAGAGTTGCACGTCAAGGAAGTGATAAGTTAAGGAAGGAATTCTGAACAGAGTTCTGTGTGATTTTTTTTTTTAAAAGGAATCTATCCACGCCAAAAGAAGATCAGACTTTTTATGTTTTGTGCAAAATCCAATCATATTCCTCCTCCATCATTTTACTTGTTGAGGTAAATAAACGAGATTTTTTTATATATATGCTATCTACTCTTTCAGGTTGGTGAACATATTTGGATTCCCTGCCTGAAATTTATTGATCTTTGAAGTGGAATACATCAGAAAAAGGGGAGGTGAATGAATGCTCATTTGTGCTGCCAAGATTAGGGTGTACTTGTATGGAGTGTGTTTTAACTGCAGTCGAGATTTATGATGTTAGGACTCTCGCTCTACCAATGAATAATATTTCCAAAATATTCCCTCACAATCTAGAATGAACCAAGATTGATTGGGGCTCTGTGGGTAGAAAACGACTTGGTTTTTAATTGTGGGGAATAAAAATTATTCCTCAGTGGGAAAATCTTATTTTATTTTTTCTATGCTGATGGGTGCCAGCTTGGGTAGAGATTAAGGGTTTGGCATCATGGTGTTTGACTGCTAGCCGGTGTTCATGGACCCTGGTTTTTAATTGACTTTATGTTTGTCCTGGCCCTTTCGATTCCTGGCAAATAGATGGGGGGGGGGAAATGGAGTTAGTGACAGATTTTATTTTCCTGGGCTCCAAGATCACCCCAGATGGGGACTGTAGCCAAGAAATTAAAAGACGCTTGCTCCTGGGGAGGAAAGCCATGGCAAATCTAGACAGCACACTAAAAAGCAGAGTCATCACCCTGTCAACAAAAGTGCGTATAGTCAAGGCTATGGTCTTCCCAGTTGCAATGTACGGCAGTGAAAGCTGGACCATAAGAAAGGCTGAGCGCCAAAGAATTGAGGCCTTTGAACTCTGGTGCTGGAGAAGACTCCTGTGAGTCCCTTGGACTGCAAGGCGATCAAACCGGTCAGTCCTAGAGGAGATCAACCCTGACTGCTCTTTAGAAGGCCAGATCCTGAAGCTAAAACTCAAATACTTTGGCCACCTAGTGAGAAGGAAGGACTCACTGGAGAAGAGCCTAATGCTGGCAAAGGTTGAGGGCAATAGAAGAAGGGGATGACAGAGAATGAGGTGGCTGGAGCAGTAGGCTGAAGCAGTAGGCGTGAGCTTAAATGGACTCCAGAAGATGGTAGAGGACAGGAAGGCCTGGAGGAACATTGTCCATAGGGTCGCAATGGGTCGGACACGACTTCGCAGCTAACAACAACATGTTTGTCCCATGTAGAATTAAAAGAATGTTTTACTAGCCCCTTTTATTTAATTCAGAGGAAATGTGTTAGCCTGCATCTCTTCCCTGTCCTTACGTGGTTTGTAATTTTAAACCAGAACAACAAAAACAAAGTAACAACAGCAGCCTTCTTTCAAGAATAATACATCCGAGAGCGCAATTAATTTGATGGTAGCGATGACTGTCACAATATCACAATGTATGGATGCCGTTGCGTGCAACAGTCTTTTTTTTTACCTCTGAGGAAAATATGCTTGAAACCATCCTGAATTAGAGACCCCTTAACAGAATAACAGGTTGAAAGGGACCTTGGAGGTCTTCTAGTCCAACCCCCTTTTCAAGCAGGAGACCCTATACCATTGTGGAGAAATGGCTTCTTAAAAACCTCCAGAAGATATAAAAAACACTTATTTTGTCTGGTCTTTAGGGGCCAATGGTTTTATTGTTTGAATTTTAATTTACCAATCACATTTTTTTCCCATTATTGGCACTATTCTCTAGTTCCTTTAAGGCAAAAAACTTATTTATTTGCTTATCTTTTTATGTTCCTTGCAATTATAAGTTGCCCCGGCTGTTTGACACTTATTCTAAAGGATCATTCAGATTAGAGGAACTGGGCAAGGATATTGTATAAGGTACAGTGCAAGTTAAATATCAAAGAGTCTATAAAACGTGCCTCCTCATTGGTGCCTTCGTTTGAAGAAGGACAAACCTGGGTGGCCGTAATTGAATTAAAGCTAATCCTGAACTAAAGCAATAATTATATTCAATATGCAAATAGTATCCAGCATCCATCCTGCTTTCCTTTTAATTATTAACAAGGGTCTCTCTCTCTCTCTCTAGGGGAGATTACTAACCAAACATCTGTTAGGTGGCAAATATGGTTTGGGCATCCATCATCTGAAAAGGATTGAAGGTGAAACAGAGGACAAATGTACGAACCAGACAGAGAAATCTGAGGGGAGATTATAGATCAGGCAGAACCCGCCAGATTGGCAACCAAACAAGGAAAAAGGACGGCTATGTCATGTCAATAAGAGCTCACCTGAAGTCAATTAAATTCGCAATGAAAGTCATTCTCTTCCTCACAATCCCTTCTCTTGTTCAACTGGGTTCAAATCATTCAGCCACTCGGTACAACAGGCAAAGTCTTCCCACTTTGCCCGCTACCTGATGGCGCTCACTTTCATCAGCTTCCCCGTTGGCTTCAGGCTGGTGCTCCCAAAGATGTTTTTTTTTTTTTCCAAAAGGCAACCGGACTTTGTTTCCCCATGGAGACGTTTCGCTTCTCACCCAAGAAGCTTCTGCAGTTCTGACTGAATATCGGAGGATGGAACGATTTTTATCCCTAGGAAAACCTCCAAGTGGACCTCAATGATTCTCAGAGAGAATGCCAACAACCAGATGACTACAAGGAATATAAATCCTTCCATCCTCCCCAGTAGCATCTCGATCATCTGGATTTGATGCAAGGTGAGACAAGTCGGTCGCAGAGCCTTAACTTTATAAGTTTTGAAAATTAAACTTTATTATGGCTGAAGACAAGTATAGAACATCCATCCATCATCTATTACCCATCTTCTATCATCCATCCTTCCATCCATCCATCCATCCATCCATCCATCCATCCATCCATCACCCATCTTCTATCAAGGTTGACTCAGCCTTCCATCCTTCCCAGGTAGGTAAAATGAGGACCCAGATTGTTGGGGGCAATAAGCTGACTTTGTAATAATGTCGCTTGGGGTGTGTGTGAAAGCCCTAATAAGCAGGCATATACATAGAATGAAGGCTACTGCTAAGCTTGTAAGCCGCCCTGAGTCTTCGGAGAAGGGCGGGATATAAATGGAATTAAAATTAAAATTAAAAATAAAATCATCCCTCCTCCATCAAGTATCATCCATCCATCCATCACCCATCTTCTATCATCCATCCACCATCATGTATCATCCATCCATCCATCACCCATCTTCTATCATCCCTCCTCCATCATGTATCATCCATCCATCCATCCATTCATCATCTATCATCCATCTTCAATCCTCCATCCTCCAGCATCTATCAGATATCATTTATCCACCCCCCCACCCCCCCCATCCTTCCATCAATCTAACCATCTCATTCCCCCAAGAGGGGGAATCCTACAAAACCAAGTGAGAACATAGTTAAAAGCTTCCACTGAAGCACAAAAATAATGAAAAGTCTACGTTCTGAGGCAAACTAATCCTGAACAAAGCTAAAACAGATGGTCAAGGTAAAACTAAAAGCATTATAAAACTGCACCGTATAGAATGTATTACACAGACTTTAAGTAAGGGAAATATTTCCCCCCCCCCCATTTGAACAATGAGCAAATGCTAAGAAACAGCCAATTCCACAAAGAAAGTGGGAAAGCAATTAACTGGATGAAAGATTATTAGTGCATTCGCACTTTAAAAATGTTGGAATAACTTCAGCACGTTTCCCCCCCCCCCTTCTGGAAGCATCTCGTTAGCTCTGATTATCCCTGCGATTCTCTGACATTGTTCTCTCTCTCTCTCTCTCTCTCTCTCTCTCTCTCTCTCTCTCTCTCTCTCTCTCTCTCTCTCTCTCTCTCTCTCTCTCTCTCTCTCTCTCTCTCTCTCTCTCATACTTACTTTTTTACTTTTGGCCGGCTACCTAGAAGAGGGCATTATTTGTCTACCCTGGGCTTTCATTATTTCCAAATCTTGCGAAAAGAAGAAAAAAGTAGATTTTAACACTAAATAATTCTGAAATGCTGATGAACAAAAAAATAAAGTATCCAGTTTAAAGAAGCATATGTCAATCCTGTTAAACAATCGAGCCTATTGGAATTAAAGGGTGTGATGGCAGCCTGCATAAGGGATGGGCTCCCTCATCCTACTCTCTCTCTCTCTCTCTCTGCCAGACTGCAGTACGATGAATAGATTTTACTTCAGCTTGCCAGTTCACTTGGCTTAAATGGATGGGAAATTGCATCCCAAAATGTATTTCCCGAGAAAGTTATGAGTGGCTTTAAATCACCGTGCCTTACAAAGAGGCTGAAGCTCCAGGGTAAGATTTATTGTCTCCTCCAGTGTAATGAAGTGCATCGAAAATTGTGTCCTGGATTATTATCATAAAGTTATTTAAATGCCATTCATGCTATTCTTTTAAAATTGTAGGTACGTAGAGATAGGTTGGTAGGTAGGAAGAGAGAGAGAGAGAGAGAGAGAGAAGGAAGGAAGGAGGGAGGAATGAAAGAAAGAGAGAGAAAGAGAGAGAAAAAAGAAAAAGAGAGAGAGAAAGAAAAAAGAAAGAAAGAAAGAAGGAAGGAAGGAAGGAAGAAAGGAAGGAAAGAAAGAAAGAAAGAAAGAAAGAAAGAAAGAAAGAAAGAAAGAAAGAAAGAAAGAAAGAAAGAAAGAAAAGAAAGAATCACATTAAAGATAAACTGAACATGTTTCTCCCAAAATACAAAGGTAAAAAGTTATTATCATAAAGTTATTTAAATGTCATTTATGTTATTTAAAAAAAATGTAGGAAGCAAGGAAGGAATTACATTGAAAATAAATTGAACATGTTTCTGCCAAAATACAAAGGTAAAAAAAAATATTATCATAAAGAATGTTATTTACGTTATTATTATTTTTTAAATGCAGGTAGGTAGGTAGAAAGAAGGAAGGAGAGAGAGAAGAATGAAAGAAAGACAGAGAGAGAAAGAGAGAGAGAGAGATAGAGAGAGAGAAAGAGAGAGAGGAGAGAGAGAGAGAGAGAAAGAAAGAAAGAAAGAAAGAAAGAAAGAAAGAGAAAGAAAGAAAGAAGAGAGAGAGAGAAGAGAGAGAGAGAGAGAGAGAGAGGAAGGAAGGAAGGAAGGAAGGAAGGAAGGAAGGAAGGAAGGAGAAGAAGAAAGAAAGAAAGAAAGAAAGAAAGAAAGAAAGAAAGAAAGAAGAAAGAAAGAAAGAAAGAAAGAAAGAATCACAGTAAGGATAAATTGAACACATTTCTCCCAAAATACAAAGGTAAAACCTTAGCCCATTAGAAGTCAAGGAGAAGATTTCATAGATAGATGAAAGGTCTAGACCAGGGGTCAGCAACCTGAAACAGTGAAAGAGCCACTCGGAACCGGTTCCCTCACAAAAGGAAAAACTGGAGCCGCAAAAAATGTGCAGAACAGGGTTTGACTGAAGAGTGGAGCCAAGGCGAGATATGCACCTACCCTGCATATTTGAATTGATTGGTTGAACTTTTTAGTCCCACTTTTTTTTTGGACTGCACATGGCAGAGGACTGGGAGCCGCAGGAGATGGCTGAAAGAGCCGCATGTGGCTCCGGAGCCGCGGGTTGCAGACCTGTGGTCTAGAGAGATACTGCACTGAAACACTGACTTATACCTCATATGCCTAAGGTTTTCCCCAAAAGTTGGGGCAAACTTGCTTCAGTTAAAATTTTGCAGAAATCCTCCGAGCTAAATGAACAGGGAAGACACATCATGGCTACAGATAGTCCTTGAATTACAACCATTTGTGAAGTGACTGTCCAAAGTTGGAACGACACTAAAAATGTGATTTACAACCCGTCCTCACATTTACAACTGTCACAGCATCTCCATGATCAAAATCTGGCTATACCAAACAACCATTCGACCAGGATGATATAAGGTCTGCCTTGAGCAGAGCTGTAGACTAGAAGACCTTCAAGGTCCCTTCCAGCCCTTGAATTCTATGTTCTATATTTGATATCTAAAAAAAATAAAATGAGATTTCAAATGGGTACTGGGTGCATGGATGCTCTCAAAGGCTCCAAAGAGGATTATTGGATTTTTTGGGGGCGGGGGGTGTCTTGTGTACCCTATTATATCATCATCAACATCATCATCGTCATCACCATCATCATCATCATTCTAACCATTGTCTATCCACTGCAGGATGAAGGCCTCTTCCGCCTATTTCCCAACTGGGCTTTCTTTTGTCAGTTGGGCCCACAATGCTTGCCCATTTCTATTTCCATGCTTTTACTTTCTTGATGGCATCGCATACTTTTGTTTGTTCTCTAATTGATGCGCGGGTCTTTCTAGCTTGTCTCGTGATGCTGAGCACGTCTCTTTCCATGGCGCTTTGCCTCACTCGTAGCTTCTGTGTCCGTTGTCTAGTGTCCATGTTTCACTGACATATGTTAGGGCAGGTAGCACACCCTGATCCAAACCTTTTTCTCTTTGAGGTTGTTCTTGAAAATTACGCTTAGCTTGCCGAACGCCTGCCAATCACATTGAACACGCCGTTCAATTTCCTTTATTGTATCAGCTCCCATTGAGATCCATTGGCCAAGGTCTTTGTAGTGGGCTACTACATCATGTTGCACAGAGAGTACACCATGCCTCTGGGCATGGCTTTCATTAACTAGGAAAAGGCGTTTGACTCAGTATTCCAGCAAGCAATAATTCATGCATTGCTCAACCAAGCCATAGACACTGCTTGCATAAACTTCCTACAATCAACCTATGAAAAAAAAAACAGTGGTGACAATTTGCCTTAATGATCTTCAAGTGGAAATCAACCCTTTATATAACTCTCTTGAAATGTCAACATTGGATGGTTTTGAGGTCATTGCCTTGCTCTGTTCTTTCTGTATCTGGAATTGTGAGAAGGACATTTGTACTCATCAATTAGGATCAAGATCACGCAAAGTATTATTACCACTTTATAAAACCCTGGTAAGGCCACACCTGAAATACTGCAGCCAATTTTGGTCATCATAACACAAAAAAGATGTTGAGAGATTGGAAAAAATTCAGAGAAGAACAACTAAGACGACACAAGGCCTGGAGACTAAAACATACAACGAACGGCTGCAGGACTTGGGTTTGGCTAGTCTAAAGAAAAGAGGAAATAGGGGTGACATGACAGCAGTGTTCCAGTATCTGAGGGGCTGCCATAAAGAAGAGGGGATCAAATTATTCTCCAAAGCACCAGAGGGCAGGACAAGAAACAATGTCTACAAAATGATGAAAGAGAGAAGCAACCTTGATTTAAGGAGAAATTTCCTGACAGTGAGGACAATCAACCAGTGGAACAGAAGTTGCCTTCAGAAATCGTGGGCGCTCCATCACTGGAGGTTTTTAAGATGAGGCTAGACATTCATCTGTCTGAAATGGTAGTGGTTCTCCTGCTTGAGTAGGGGGCTGGACTAGAAGACCTCCAAGGTCCCTTCCAGCTCTATTCTATTCTATATAAGAAGATCTCATTAGAATACAGGCAGTCCTGGACTTACCACAATTGAGTCCAAAATTTCTGCTGCTAAGCGAGGCAGCTAAGTGACTTTTGCCCATGGTTGTAACTTTTTGGGCCACAGTTGTTAAATGAATCACTGCAGTTGTTGAATTAGTAACATGAATGTTAAGTGAATCTGACTGCCCCTTTTGACTTTGCTCGTCAGAGGGTCACAAAAGGGGATCACATGATCCTGGGACACTGCAACTGTCACAAATATGAACCAGTTGTCAATCATCTGAATTTTGATCAGGTGACCATGAGGATGCTGAAATGGCCCTAAGGGTGAAAAATGGTCATAAGTCACTTTTTTTCAGCATTGTAAGTTTGAATGGCCACTGAATGAATGGTTGTAAGTCAAGGACTACTTGTAGATATCCACATTGTCGAGTAACATTTCACACTTGCTTTCCATTAGCTGAAACTCCATTTTAGATTCCATCGGCTTCCCTTCTCTCTTTGTGTAAGGTCTGGTTTCTTCAAATTCTTTCCAGATGAGTCAGGGGTAGCATCTGTTGGAACAGCATAATCTGTTAAAACAGATGCTAGTATCTAATATCTCTTATAAGCCTGGACATTTAACTTGAGTGGGCTAATGATGTCGAAATATCTAATTAACAATTATATGTTAATTGTATATTTGCAAAACCCTAGAGGAAGTCAGCTATGCTTAAGCATGCACAAGGATTGGCCAAGACAGATATAAGCTCTAGCAAAACAAAGCTGTCAGGACCTTGGAGAGCTCCAGGAGAAAATTAGTAGCTCAAGCAACTCTTAGTATAAAAATCATTGTTTCAGCACCTTGAGAATAGGATAGGGGTAGGGATAGGGATAGGGGTAGGGGTAGGATAGAGATAGGGGTAGGGGTAGGGGTAGGGGTAGGGGTAGAGGTAGGGTAAGGGTAGGGATAGGGATAGGTTAGGGATAGCATTTTTACGTGCTTTCGAACTGCTAGGTTGGCAGAAGCTGGGATGAGTAACAGGCACTCACTCTGCTACGCGGCACTCGGGATTTGACCCGCCAAACTGCCGACCTTCAAATTGACAAGCTCAGCGTCCTAACCCACTGAGCCAACACGTCCCTCCCTTAATTCTTATGGAGCACCAATTTAGTGCTGACCATTAGTTGTGCAACTTGCCCCTTGAAAATGAAATGCTGTGGCAGGCTGAAGTTTAACATGTTTGTTTTTTTTGTTTTTTTTTAATTTTTATTAAATTTATTATTTAAAAACATTGGACACAGTACCAGCGAGCTGACAAACCTTTTTGTCTACAATGTTTAAATATATATATATATATACATGTATATATGTACATCAAAAATACACTTAAATACACTTAGATTACAAATCGGTGAAATACCACATATTTAAAACAGTGAGCTAGTCTGTAAAACCTAATAGAGACCTTTCTTTTATCCATCCAAAGATACAATTTATTCCAAATTCTATAATAGTCTGATTGATCTTTATTCTTTAATTCCAAAGTTAATCTGTCCATTTCAGCGCAATCCCAAATTTTCCTAATAACCTCTTTTTGTCCTGGGATCTCATTCTTTTTCCATTTTTGCGCAAATGATATTCTAGCTGCTGTGATAATATGGATCGTTAAGTATAGCACATCTTTAGGATATTTCTCTTTCGTGATTCCCAACAAGAAAAGTTCTGGACTAAACTCCAGATCTTGTTTCAATATTTCTTTCAGCATCTGTTGGAACAGCATAATCTGTTAAAACAGATGCTAGTATCTAATATCTCTTATAAGCCTGGACATTTAACTTGAGTGGGCTAATGATGTCGAAATATCTAATTAACAATTATATGTTAATTGTATATTTGCAAAACCCTAGAGGAAGTCAGCTATGCTTAAGCATGCACAAGGATTGGCCAAGACAGATATAAGCTCTAGCAAAACAAAGCTGTCAGGACCTTGGAGAGCTCCAGGAAGAAAATTAGTAGCTCAAGCAACTCTTAGTATAAAAATCATTGTTTCAGCACCTTGAGAATAGGATAGGGGTAGGGATAGGGATAGGGGTAGGGGTAGGGATAGAGATAGGGGTAGGGGTAGGGGTAGGGGTAGGGGTAGAGGTAGGGGTAAGGGTAGGGATAGGGATAGGGTTAGGGATAGGGATAGGGATAGGGATAGGGATAGGGATAGGGATAGGGATAGGGAAAGGGATAGGGATAGGGATAGGGGTAGGGAAAGGGATAGGGATAGGGATAGGGATAGGGGTAGGGATAGGGGTAGGGGTAAGGGGTAGGGGTAGGGATAAGAATAGATAGAATAGAATAGAATAGAATAGAATAGAATAGAATAGAATAGAATAGAATAGAATAGAATAGAATAGAATAGAATAGAATAGAATAGGAACTGGAAGGGACCTTGGAGGCCTTCTAGTCCAGCCCCCTGCTCAGGCAGGAGAATCTATTTAAACTTAGCTGAGGGTTGAGGAAATCTGGGCACCCTTATGCTCTTAGCTCCCTTCATTCCACTTGCAGTTCACTGTGGCTTCAAAGAACCCATGATATTGTCTAAAGCGAATGGACGGCTGAAACAAATATAGAAGTTATGGAAGTGCAGGTAATCCTCAACTTACCAAGACTCATTGATTGACCATTTGAAGTTACAACAGCACTTTTGACTGGTGACTTCTGACTGGTTTTCACATTTATGACCATTGCAGCATCCCCACAGTGATGCGATCAAGATGGGTTTAACTTTGAAGATTTAACTTTTCAGATCTTCCATCCTAAGTAGGAATGGCAATGAACCAGACTCATTTGGCAGTTCTCACATTGTAGAAGAGCAGGCAGAGTCTGGTGATGGAGTTAAATGAGTCATCAGTCTAGAACCATTATGTTGCCACAAATGGTCTAAATCTAACCTCCCCCCCCAAATTCCATTGATGATAAATTCCCTTAATTCTTAAAAGGTAAAGGTAAAGGTTCCCCCACACATGCGTGCTAGTCATTTCCGACCGTAGGGGCCGGTGCTCATCTCCGTTTGAAAGCCGAAGAGCCAGCGCTTGTCCGAGGACGTCTCCGTGGTCATGTGGCCGGCATGACTGGACGCCAAAGGCGCACGGAACGCTGTTACCTTCCCACCGTAGTGGTCCCTATTTTTCTACTTGCATTTTTACGTGCTTCGAACTGCTAGGTTGGCAGAAGCTGGGATGAGTAACAGGCACTCACTCTGCTACGCGGCACTCGGGATTTGACCCGCCAAACTGCCGACCTTCAAATTGACAAGCTCAGCGTCCTAACCCACTGAGCCAACACGTCCCTCCCTTAATTCTTATGGAGCACCAATTTAGTGCTGACCATTAGTTGTGCAACTTGCCCCTTGAAAATGAAATGCTGTGGCAGGCTGAAGTTTAACATGTTATAAGGTCCTGCAGCATTCTGTTGAGGCAAAAGTC
>NC_139518.1:97426778-97434278 GCF_947247035.1 Vipera ursinii
GAAGAGAAGAGAAGAGAAGAGAAGAGAAGAGAAGGTAGAGTGGAACAGAGAATAGAATAGAATAGAATAGAATAGAATAGAATAGAATAGAATAGAATAGAATAGAATAGAATAGAATAGAATAGAATAGAATAGAATAGAATAGAGTAGAGGAGAGGAGAGGAGAGTAGAGTAGAGTAGAGTAGAGTAGAGGAGAGGAGAGGAGAGGAGAGGAGAAGAGAAGAGAAGAGAAGAGAAGAGAAGAGAAGAGAAGAGAAGAGAAGAGAAGAGAAGAGAAGAGAAGAGAAGAGAATGTAGACTGGAATAGAGAATAGAATAGAATAGAATAGAATAGAATAGAATAGAATAGAATAGAATAGAATAGAATAGAGTAGAGTAGAGTAGAGTAGAGTAGAGTAGAGGAGAGGAGAGGAGAGGAGAGGAGAGGAGAGGAGAGGAGAGGAGAGGAGAGGAGAGGAGAGGAGAAGAGAAGAGAAGAGAAGAGAAGAGAAGAGAAGAGAAGAGAAGAGAAGAGAAGAGAAGAGAAGAGAAGGTAGAGTGGAACAGAGAATAGAATAGAATAGAATAGAATAGAATAGAATAGAATAGAATAGAATAGAATAGAATAGAATAGAGTAGAATAGAATAGAATAGAATAGAATAGAATAGGAGGATTGAAGAATAGAATAGAATAGAATAGAATAGAATAGAATAGAATAGAATAGAATAGAATAGAATAGAATAGAATAGAGTAGAGTAGAGTAGAGTAGAGTAGAGTAGAGTAGAGTAGAGTAGAGTAGAGTAGAGGAGAGGAGAGGAGAGGAGAGGAGAGGAGAGGAGAGGAGAAGAGAAGAGAAGAGAAGAGAAGAGAAGAGAAGAGAAGAGAAGAGAAGAGAAGAGAAGAGAAGAGAAGAGAAGAGAAGGTAGAGTGGAACAGAGAATAGAATAGAATAGAATAGAATAGAATAGAATAGAATAGAATAGAATAGAATAGAATAGAATAGAATAGAATAGAATAGAATAGAATAGAATAGAATAGAATAGAATAGAATAGAATAGAATAGAATAGCAGAGTAGGAAGGGACCTTGGAGAAAAGATCCTACATTGGGAATAAACCCAGCTGAGGATAAAATGACTTATTTTTAAACTGACTTGCCTAATTTACCTTCTTACTTTCTTTCACCCATTGACTTCCTATTGAAACATAAGCTGTAAATTCCTTACAACAGAGAGGGTTTTTTTTTTGTATATTATTACACTAATATTATATGGGGAGTGACAGCAAATAGTAGCCAATGCTACCTCTGCAAAGAAGCTGAAGAAAGAGTGAGCCACCTGGTAAGTTGCTGCAAGAAGCTTGCACAGACTGACTACAAGCAGCGGCATAACAAAGTAGCAACAATGGTTCGTTGGAAGATCTGCAAGAAATACTATTTGCCTGCCAGCAAGAACTGGCTGGACCACAAAATAGACAAAGTCATAGAACATGAAGACGCTAAAGTGCCCGGGACTTCAGAATTCAAACTGAAATGCAATCTGCCACATGACACTCCAGAGTTAACAGAGAAAGGCAAAAATGTCTGGATAGTGGACGTGGCAGTATTTGGCAACAGCAGAAGAGAAAGAATTGGAGAAACTACAAAAAAACTTTGTCAATAGAAACTGTGGCAAAAGAAAGCCAAGATATCACCCATTCCCTCGGGTGCAATCCCAAAACATCTGGAACACCATCCGCATGGACAAAATCACCACAAGTCCATTGCAGGAGGTAGCTTTGCTTGGAACTATTTACATCCTGCAATGATGTCTTGAACCCCATCAAACATCAACATCTGCCTGTCTCAGGTCCTCGGGAAGGACTCAGTAGGTGGACAAAAGTGCCCAATCCAGTCTAAACACCTGGTTCACTGTGTGTCCAACCATGATAATAACGCAAAGTGTTCAACTACTAAAATTATAGGATCCTTCTGGGATCCCTCGTGAGGATCTACTTTTATAACCTCCACCATGCAATCTAACTCCTACTCCATAGTTTGCTGGCACGATTGTCTGATTTCTGCTCAGTAGCTCGTTCAATAGTAGTAGCAATAGCACTTAGACTTATATACCACTTCACAGTTTACAGAGCCGGCCTATTGCCTCCCAACAACCTGGGTCCTCATTCTACTGACCTCAGAAGGCTGGAAGGCTGAGTCAATAGGACTTGCAATAGCACTTAGACTTAGGTCCTGCTTCTCTAAGTGGTTTACAGAGTCAGCGTATTCCCCCCAACAATCTGGATCCTCATTTTACCAATCTTGGAAGGACTGAGTCAACCTTTCACTGGTCAGGATCGAACCCCTGGCAGCCGGCAGAGTCAGCCTGCAATACTGCATTCTAACCACTGTGCCATTCTTCCAATGTGTTTCTAATAGGAGAGGTACCCATTTCTCCCAGTACCCATTTCTTAAAGACATGGCAGAGGTGGAAATAATTCCATTTGTCCAACCACGGCTGGCAGTCCCTTCTTTATTTAGGCAACGCAAGGCAAATGCTTATTTCCACGTAGGCTTTCCCTGCTGCCATTCTGCATCCATTGCAAAAGGTGTCAATCCTCCTCCAGGTTACTCAGGCTCAGCCGAGATGTGACATTTGTGGTTAATTGCAGCTAATGGGTCTAATGTTCAAAATTTAAACAGCGGGGGAGGGAGGGGAGGGAAACGGGATAAGGATCGCAAATAAGACACAGGGGAAGAACATGCAACTGTTTTCCCAGCTCTGCAGCGCTAATGAAAATTGCCTCTCCTAAGCCGGTGTTTCTTCCCTCAAAATGATCCTGGAATGGAGTTGCAAACTTCATTAATGCCCATTTACTTTCCTATGAAGACTTACTAAACTGGGCCAACGATTGGTCCAAACCAATCATCTGCAGCCACAGTTAACCAGGCATGCAATTCCTATTAGCTTTAATATTCAACTGGGTATTGCTCTTAAGCAAATGGAGTATTTCATTTAACCATCTTAGCCAGTACCTGATTATCAGTATTCACCACGGGCCCATCAATGGAAGGCCTGCTCTTCATCATACTGACACGAGCACTGAAGGAGATGACCTGGCTGACCCAGAGTGTGGGGTCAAACGTGTCATTAGTTTGGAGTCTCTACAGCCCTGTAAGAGACTACGTTCAACCCCCTTGAAGGCTGTAGACTTGGCACCAATTTGCCCTAGTGGTTAGGAAAATGAACAGAACAGAGCTGGAGACCCCATACCATTCCACACAAGTGACTGTCCAGTCTCTTCTTAAAAACCTCCAGTGACGGAGCCCTCACAACTTCTGAAGGCTGGTTAATTGTCCTCACTGTTGGGAAGTTTCTCCTTAATTCCAGGCTGCTTCTCTCCTTGATCGGTTTCCATCCATAGTTTCTTGCCCTGCCCTCTGGTGCTTTGGAAAATAGGTAGCGCCCCCTCCCCCCTTCTTTGCAGATCAAATAGTTATTTAAATGCTCATTTAGAAATTTATTTATTTACCTATTGATTGATTGATTTACAAATATGTATTATTTATTCAAGTAGGCCAGACACATGCATAGGTTGCATGGATTAACTCACAGTGCTTTGGAACTCTATCCTGGCACCCGATTTCTGTGCTTGACAAAACGCCACTGTGAACTTCCGTGTTTCTGATCTGCAGAAGCAGGAGAAGACAAAGCAACTGGCATTCAGCTGGAAGACAGGCATGTTTCAATCAGAAGGCAAGACAACAAGCTGGGAATTATTAGATCCCTGCTAATCTGAGGTCGCAATAGAATCCAAGGTTAATGCAGTCCTGCGTTGCATTAACAGAGGGATAGAATCAAGATCATGTGAAGAATGAGCACCACTTTATAAAGACTTAGTAAGACCACAGTTAAAATACTGCATCCAGTTTTGGCCACCACATTATAAAAAAGATATTAAGACTATGGAAAGAGTGCAGAGAAGAGCAACGGAGATGATTAGGGGGCTGGAGTCTAAAACATATGAAGAAAGGCTGCAGGATTTGGGTATGTGTAGTTTAATGAAGAGAAGGATGAGGGGTGACATGATAGCAGTCTTCCAATATCTCAGGAGTTGCCACAAAGACATCAAGCTATTCTCCAAGGGACCAGAAGGCAGGACAAGAAGCAACGGATGGAACCTAATCAAGGAGAGAAGCAACCTAGAACTAAGGAGAAATTTCCTGACAGTGAGAATAATTAATTAATGGAGCAACTTGCCTTCAGAGGTCATAGCTGCTCCATCACTGGAGGCTTTCAAGAAGAGACTGGGCAGCCATTTGTTATGGGTCTCCTGATTGAGCAGGGGGTTGGACTAGAAGACCTCCAAGGTCCCTTCCAACTCTGTTATTCGATTAATCTAGGAATTATGAAACGAAGACCATGGAAAGATAAACCATGGAAAAAATAAAGCAGCAAATAGGCCTGAACTCTGCTGAAGTTTTATCCAAAATGCTTATTTCTATGTTTCCCCATAAGCACCAGCTTAGATTCCTAGGGTGATGCCTCCTCTTTGATAGCTTACTGAAGCATGAAGCCATTATTGCTAGCACAGTCTTGCTAATGATCTCACTGATCGTCACTTCATCCTTAACTATCCTGAGATGTCAGCATGAATTGAGTTGATAAACTTGTTTATCTGCTTAATTGCTTTCCCTAACGATTATCCTCGGTCACTAAAGCATTGGAAAAAAGGCGTAAGGAGTTAGACTCTAGAGTATCAAAAGGTTGTATCCCTGGGTTTAACTCCAGACCTAGTTAATTCTTTTGAGATAGAATTAGACTAATATATCATTATAGTTATATTATATATAACAATTTTATATATTATAACATTGTTATATTAGAGATAAATATAATGTATAATATAATGTATAATTTCTCCTTAATTCCAGGCTGCTTCTCACTTTGATTAGTTTCCATTCTATTATATAGTTTATATATATTATTATATATATTATTATATAAGAATATATCCATTTGTTGTTGTTAGTTGCGAAGTCGTGTCCGACCCATCGCGACCCTATGGACAATGTTCCTCCAGGCCTTCCTGTCCTCTACCATCTTCTGGAGTCCATTTAAGCTCACGCCTACTGCTTCAGTGACTCCATCCAGCCACCTCATTCTCTGTCGTCCCCTTCTTCTCTTGCCCTCAACCTTTCCCAGCATTAGGCTCTTCTCCAGTGAGTCCTTCCTTCTCATTAGGTGGCCAAAGTATTTGAGTTTTAGCTTCAGGAGTTTTTCCCCGTGTAGAATTAAAGGTGTAGGAGCAACGTTTCGACGGAATCCCATCCATCATCATCAGGCTGGTGGCTTCTGCTTCCTTCTTCTGGGAGAAGCATGTGGTAGTGGCTGTTTGTTCCTCTTTTTTAAACTGCCAGAGGGGGTGTGTTCTGTGGGTGGAGGTGTGCTCTGATTGGGTGGGGGATTAAGTGTGTTCTGATTGGGTGGGAGTGTGTTTTGAATGGTGGGTGTGTTCTGATTGGGTGGGGGTGTGTTTTGAGTGGATGGGCTGGTCTCAGCTGCCAACCTTAGACCTGAGCTGGTGAGTTGTGCTGCTTTTGTTCGGCTTCGTGTTTGTGGTGGTGCCATGCTTTTATAGTGGGTGTCAGTTTGCTTATTGTGTGGTTTGGAGGGGTTTAAAGTGGCTGATGTTGCAGCTATAGTTAGGTTTCTGTTTTGTGGTTGTGCCTCGTTATCATTGTGGGTTCGGATTTGCTTTTTGAATGGTTGTGTGGTGGTGATGTCATGTGATGTTATCATGAGTTTGGGTCTGGTATCATTCTTGGTGGTTGGGACTCGTCTGTCAATCAAGGCGGGTTTCCAAATGGCTGGTAAGCGAGAGGTTAGGGTTTGTTATATATATGTATATATCAAGGATACAAGCAACCTGAAACTAAGGAGAAAGCAATTAACCAGTGGAATGGCTTGCCTCCAAAACTTATGGGTGCTCCATCACTGGAAGCTTTTAGGAAACTCAACAGACATTTGTTTGAAATGATATAAAGTCTCCTGTTTGCACAGGGGGCTGGACTAGAAGACCTCCTAGGAAAGAAAGAGAGAGAAAAAAGAAAGGTAAGACAAAACTCTTTTGCAGTTGAGGTGGGCTTCTATTGACTTAAATCAATGGAACGCTTGCCTCCAAAAATCGTGGGCGCTCCATGACTGGAGATTTTCAAGAAGAGACTGGACAGCCATTTGTCTGAAATGAGTCTCCTGCTTGAGCAAGGGGCTGGACTAGAAGACCTCCAAGGTCCCTTCCAACTTTGTTATTCTGTTTCTGTAGGTGTGTATAGGGTTTTTGGCAACATGGATTTCATGGCAGCCTTTCATGTAAGGATGAAAAGAAGTAAAACTCTATAACCTTTTGAAAATCAGTCAGGTTTGACCAGCTTCTGTCCCATGCTATCAAAACTAATCTTATGCATGGCATTTTACATCTCTTGAAGAAAACCCCCATCTTTGTGGCTGCTAAGAAATGGCACCATCTTGATGGCAAATAATCAATCATCTGATATGCCTAACATTTAAGTCAGGTTTCCTAAAAAAGTGAAACCCATTCAGAGTTGATGTCTCGTTCAAGTCCTAAATCAACTACGTGTCCTACCTAACCCACGACAACTGAATGCTATTAAAATGTTGTTTTAATTATAAGTCAAAGGGATATGCTTTAATAGTTGTTTCTTAGTCATCCAGAACGCATCCGTTACTTTGAATTGGGTTTAGTTAGAATCTTAGGTATGAAAATTAGACTAAGCTTTGCAAGCTAAAACAGCTGCCAGATGGATTAATGGGTCTCTTTTGACTTCTGAAAATATAATAAATATAATAAAATTTTGATTCCTTTAGTATCAATGGTTGGAAACTGATCAAGGAGAGAAGCAACCTAGAATTAAGGAGAAACTTCCTAACAGTGAGGAGAAATAGCCAGTGGAACAGCTTGCCACCAGAAGTTATGGGTGCTTCATTAATGGAGGTTTTTAAGATGAGATTAGACAACTATTTGTCCATAATGGTATAGGGTCTTCTGCATGAGCAGAGGGCTGGACTAGAAGACCTCCAAGGTCCCTTCCAGTTCTCTTCTGTACGATCTTAATATCTATCCAGGCACAAGGGTTTTAGTTTTGGCTTTTGATTTAGCTTTTGCTTATTGATTCAGGAAAAATAATGTACATATTCTGAGAGTGGATATGAAAAGGAAGTTGTTGAATGAAAATGTGCTTCCTATCAAAATGGTTATTTGTTTATCTCCACTAAAAAATTCTACCAATAAACTCAATTTCGGAGGAAATGTCAGGTGTGCAGCTTACTTATCAAAAGGCACTATCAAAAATATTATTTTTAAAATGTTTCCTCTGAGGAGTGGGGGGCATTGAAAAATAAACTTAATGTTTCTTTTCCCTAAAAAAAGTTAGTCATTTAGCAGTCACTATTACGAGAAATGTGAAAAGGTTTATTGCCAGTTTTTAACCTCCTATGGTATAAAAATTAAACTAGAAATTATC
>NC_139518.1:97439278-97459278 GCF_947247035.1 Vipera ursinii
GGACCTGAAGCCCTGGCTCTTTGAGCTCTCTGACCCAGGCTGAGGATTTTAACTGGGGTTTTATTTTCAGGGATAATTTAATCTTTTAATTCTCCTTTAACTTTGTATTTTATATTGATGTGATTTTAAAATGCCCTGTAAACCGCCCTGAGTCCTTCGGGAAAGGGCGGTATATAAATCTAATAAAATCTAAAATCTAAAAAATCTACTCCCACGGCAAACGTGATGGGTTTAACTTCCGGGAGCATCTCCGGAAAAACTTCCTCAAATCTCCCCGCTTCCCAATTCTAGGTCTTCAAGAGCACCTCGATTAAAAACATTTCCAAAGGCTTACCTTTTTTTTTTAAAAAAAAAGCTATGAATAATTCCACCTTCTATTTTCTGCACATGGAGAAAGCGCAGGACAGGCAGGACTTTTCTACTCAATTAAACATCCTTTGCTGGTCAATTAGGGATCTGACGAAGTGTCCATTACGATGGAGCTGAAAGAGAAAAATGGCTCGGTTTAAAAAAAAAAGAGTGGTTCTTTTTTTCTGAGGAAAAAAAAAACTAAACTAAGGGCAGGGCAGGATAAATTGCTTGAGGTTCGTTTCCTTTCCATTAAAATGCCTATGCAACCTGCCAATATTAGCATTTTCTAACTCTTTCAGGGAGCGGAACATGACACTGATGTTTCTGCTAGGGAGAATCTGGTGTCATCTCAGTCTTGGTCTTCACTTCCCATAGGTTGTCACATGGAAAGACAATCAGGAGATGTAGTCCCTTCCTTCCTTCCTTCCTTCCTTCCTTCCTTCCTTCCTTCCTTCCTTCCTTCCTTCCTTCCTTCCTTCCTTCCTTCCCCTTCCTTCTTTCCTTTCTTTCCTCCCTCTCTTCCTCTCCATTTCCTTCCTTCCTTCCTTCCTTCCTTCCTTCCTTCCTTCCTTCCTCTCCATTTCCTTCCTTCCTTCCTTCCTTCCTTCCTTCCTTCCTTCCTTCTTTCTTTCTTTCCTTCCATCTCTCCCTCTCCCTCCCCTTCCTTCTTTCCTTTCTTTCCTCCCTCTCTTCCTCTCCATTTCCTTCCTTCCTTCCTTCCTTCCTTCCTTCCTTCCTTCCTTCCTTCCTTCCTTCCTTCCTTTGTTCTTTCCTTCCTTCCCTCCCTCCCCTTCCTTCTTTCCTTTCTTTCCTCCCTCACTTCCTCTCCATTTCCTTCCTTCCTTCCTTCCTTCCTTCCTTCCTTCCTTCCTTCCTTCCTTTCTTCCTTCTTTCTTTCTTTCCTTCCATCTCTCCCTCTCCCTCCCCTTCCTTCTTTCCTTTCTTTCCTCCCTCTCTTCCTCTCCATTTCCTTCCTTCCTTCCTTCCTTCCTTCCTTCCTTCCTTTGTTCTTTCCTTCCTTCCCTCCCTCCCCTTCCTTCTTTCCTTTCTTTCCTTCCATCTCTCCCTCTCCCTCTCCTTCCTTCTTTCCTTCCTTCCTTCCTTCCCAGTCTTTCAATATTTTGAGGGGCTGCCCCAGAGAAAAGGGAGTCAATCTATTCTCCAAAGCGCCTGAAAGCAGGACAAGGAGCAACGGATGGAAACTAGTCAAGGAGAGAAGCAACCTAGAACTAAGGAGAAACTTCCTGACAGTTGGAACAATTAACCAGTGGAACAACCTGCCTCCAGAAGTGGTGAATGCTCCATCACTGGAAGTTTTCAAGAAAGAGACTTGGTTGCTTCTCTCCTTGATTAGTTTCCATCCATCTCTTCTTGTCCTGCCTTCAGGGGCTTTGGAGAAGAGCTTGACCCCCTCTTCTTTGGGGCAAGCCTTTAGATATTGGAACACTGCGATCATGGATCATGTCACCCCTCGTCCTTCTCTTCATTAAACTAACATTTTGTTTACATTGGTGTATTTCCCAGGAAAGTTTTAGAGAGAAGAAAAGGGCAGAATTGTATACATGGTAAGTTTAGACAATAACATCTGAGCCAGAGATCTCTCTGGAGATGCAAGGAACTTTCACATTCAAATCTGGAGAAGTCCCTTAGGACTTTGCTTGTTTTCTTGCTGTTTTTTCCCCCTTCAGGCAAGGCTGAAAAGCAATCCCAGAAAGTGCTAGGAATAAAAAGACATGTATTTTTTAAAAAAACAAAAATCTACGGGGGAAGGAGATTGCAGAACAAATGATTCCTAAATGGGGACTATTTTTTTTCTTATTTAACAAACCAAGTTTTGCACAGAACTTAATTCAGAATTCTACAGATTTCAATAATGCAGTTAGAAGAAACGCCTCATTTTCACTTAGGAGTTCAAATGTCTTATCTCTGTATATTCAGTTTGCACCAAGTATTTATAGGTGTGCTAAAGCTGATCAAATTGCTGGGTGGACAAAAAGAAAAAACTGGGCAAAAATAAGAGAGGATGCTATGCTAATTTATCCCAAGACTCTGCAAAGCTGTTTAAAATATTTTTGAGGCCAATTGAGTTGTCTTAACAACTGAATCTGATTAGAATCTTGAGAAACCCCATCTTTGTTGTGAAAGTAAGCTTCTAATCCTCATAATTAAAAAGAACTTGATTTGAAAATTTTCAGTGCTTAAACAAATCATGTTTACCTGATCTTCGCCATTCTGGGTTTTTTATGCTTTGAAAAACCTGGCTTCAGAGTTAGTTGGACCTATTCTGGACATATCCATTAATGAACTAAAACTTTGCAAAAAAATTACTATAAAATATTCATTTCCAAATCCATCCAGGTGTCACGGTTCTGCCTGACGAACCCAATCAAGTAAACACCTTTGAGGCTTTCCAAACTCTTCATGTAAGAACTTTATATCCTTTTGGCATGCTCTGGCAGCTCTGGCAAGAAACCACCCCATCCCATATAGCAAAAACACAAATTCCCTCTCCTCGTTGTTGATCAGGTCACATTGCCCAATTAGGTGGAAAGATATTGTTATGAGAAAGTGCCTCTGGGTCTGGACAGACACCTGGTGAATTGTCCTTGGGTCTCATGGTCTACTTTCTTGATCTTTTGAAGTCTACATTCCAATCCCTTTCCCTACCCCGCTTTCGTTGGCAAGCTGAGAAGCAATAATTGTCAGACCAGTAAAAACGTGCTTCGAACTTGACACCAGGCTTATAGATCACCAATTTGTCATTGAGGCTAATACTATGCGAGTTTTGAAGGGAAAAAAAGCTGGAAAAACCCTACTGATTCACCAAACATTTTTTAAAAACTCAGAATGGTTCAGGTAGGGAATGGTTGCATCTGAATACCACTTTATGTGGCCATGATAAGACCACACTTGGAATATTGCATCCAGTGTTGGTCACCATGATATAAAAAAGATGTTAATACTCTAGAAAGAGTGCAGAGAAGAGCAACAAAGATGATCAGGGGACTGGAGACTAAAAATTATGAAGAACAGTTGCAGTAACTGGGTATGTCTAGTTTAATGAAGAGAAGGACGAGGGGTGACAGTATAGCAGTCTTCCAATATCTCAGGGGTTGCCACAAAGAAGAGGGAGTCAAGCTATTCTCCAGAGCACCTGAAGGCAGCACAAGAAGCAACGGATGGAAACTCATCAAGGAGAGAAGCAACCTAGAACTCAGGAGAAACTTCCTGACAGTTAGAACAATTAACCAGTGGAACAACCTGCCTCCAGAAGTGGCGAATGCTCTAACACTGAAAGTTTTTAAGAAGAGACTGGACAGCCATTTGTCTGAAATGGTACAGGGTCTCCTGCCTGAGCAGGGGATTGGACTAGAAGACCTCCAAGGGCCCTTCCAATCCTGTTATTCTGTTATCATGTCATTGCAGAAAAATCTCATGAATGAAACTCAAAACAGTTTGCAAGCTGTGCGTTGCCTGGAGTCTGCAGCTCGCAACTCTGATAAACCTCTCACCAAGGGTCTGCCTTTTGGGGAAGTAAAATCTCAGAAGAGACTGCCTCGCCTTTACATCAAATGCTTTGTTTTGCCATCAGGCCAAATCACCCAGTTTAGCCTCAAGGAAGAGCTGGCATAGAGAGCTGTTTCAAATTCAGTAAATGAAGACAGAGTAGAAGTGTGAAAATGTCAGGAGCGCAGAGAAATCCTACCCAAATATGATCAAAGGGTTATTGCCTTTTTCTGAAGCCATCTGTCTCTAGCCTGAAATCAAAGGATTTCTGCTCTGAATTGGAAAATGGAGTGAAAAGTGTGGAGGGGAAAAAGGCAGGCAAAACAATAAAAATAAAAAGGCAGGTTTCTAAAGACATTTCAGAATGTATTATCACTTAGGAGAAGGGTTGCTGGAATTGGATAAAGGTAAAGATAAAGGTTCCCCCGCACAGGCGTGCTAGTCGTTTCCGACTCTAGGGGCCGGTGCTCATCTCCGTTTCAAAGCCGAAGAGCCAGCGCTTGTCCGAGGACGTCTCCGTGGTCATGTGGCCGGCATGACTAGACACCAAAGGCGCACGGAACGCTGTTACCTTCCCACTGTAGTGGTCCCTATTTTTCTACTTGCATTTTTACGTGCTTTTGAACTGCTAGGTTGGCAGAAGCTGGGACGAGTAACAGGCGCTCACTCTGCTACGCAGCACTCGGGATTTGACCCGCCAAACTGTGGATTTTCTGATCGACAGGCTCAGCGTCCTAACCCACTGAGCCACCGCGTCCCTGAATTGGATATGTCTGGTCTAATGAAGAGAAGAACTAGGAGTGACGATAGCAGTCTTCCAATATTTGAATGGCTGTCACCAATCAGAGGGGGTCAATTATTTTTCAAAGTACCCAAAGGCAGAACAAGAAGCAATGGATGGAAGCACTTTGAGGAGAGAACCAAACTAGAACTAATGAGAAATTTCTTAACTGTGAGAGCAATTAACTGGTGGAATGGGTTGCCTTCCGAGGTTGTGGGTGCTCCATCACTGGAGGCTTTCAAGAAGAGAGTGGACAGTTCAGAATAGCATAGGGTCTCCTGCTTGAGCAGTGGGTTGGACTAGGGGAAGGAGGAGGAGGAGGAGGAGGAGAAGGAGAAGAAGAGGAGGAGGAGGAGGAGGAGGAGGAGAAAAAGAAGAAGAAGAAGAAGAAGAAGAAGAAGAAGAAGAAGAAGAAGAAGAAGAAGAAGAAGAAGAAGAAGAAGAAGAAGAAGAAGAAACAATCTAGTATGCATAGCAATGAGATTTAAATCACTCCATCGGCCTCGTTCTATTCTGGGATGGCAAAGGAAAGCTTCTACTCCATTTTGCCGTTCATTTATCTACCCCAATGACACAGCCCAAGGAGACATTCTATTTTCAGCTCCTAGCTGTTGGATGTCAATTAATGCCTTGGGTCATCAATCTAAAAAGCCTGAAAGAAGACTGGGGGAATCTCTTCCACTTTCTGTGAACTGAAATCAAGATGCAGAATGTTCCTTCTTGATGATGTCTGTTTCACAGTCCTTCCAGCTGGAGGATCAAATAGAGCACTGTGTGTATTTTCCCTGGGATAGAGGAGTTCTGCCTTCCGCCATATTTGAAAGGCCGCTGTTTTAGCTTGAATACCCTGATGCTGAACAGAGGCAGCAGCCTCCCAGTTTGGAAATTTGGGGACTCCACCCCGATTTAGCACTGATAACTAGATAACTGAGACACCTCACTAGAGAGGAAGAATTTCTGTATTTGTCTATTTTATTTATTTATTTATTTATTTTAATTCCATATATATCCCGCCTTTCTCCGAAGACTCAGGGCGGCTTACAAGCTTAGCACTCTATCCTGCTAGTAGCAGGTGGTGTGATCTTGGAAGCTAAGCAGGGTTGTCCCCGGTTGGGTTTTGCACGAGGGACCACTTGGAAGCTTCAAGATTGTTGGTTGGTCTGCAAAGATTAATAATCCCCTGGAAGAAGAGAACAGCAAACTTTTTTTTTATACGTATAACTTCCAAGAACCCAACGGTGGAATCGGCAAGAGGCAGGTTCACCATAAGTTAAACTTTAACGGAATAGCAAAATAGCAGAGTTGGAAGGGACCTTAGAGGTCTTCTCGTCCAACCCCTTCATGTCCAATCCCTTTTTAAAAACTTCAGTGATGGAGCCTTCATAACTTCTGGAGCCAAGCCATTCCACTGATTGTTTTCACTGTCAAGAAACTTAATTCTAAGTTGGCTCTCTCTTTCATGATCTTCCACCCATGACTTCTTGTCCTGCCCTCAAGAGCTTTGGACGTCGACCCCATCTTTTCTGTGATGGCCCCTGAAACATTGGAAGATTGCTATCATTTCACCCCCTAGTCTTTCTCTTCATTAGACTGGGCATACCCAGTTCCTGAAGCTGTTTATCATATGTTTTAGCTTTGGTCCACTAGTGATCTTCTCCATACCTTTTCTAACATCTCAACATTGTTTTTGTATCATGGTGACCAAAACTGGTTGCAGTGTTCCAGAATGGATCTGAGATGGCAGCCTTTATTTATTGGATTGACGCTGTGCCTTTCTATCAAAGTACACATTCAAAGTGCTTAAAAAAGGGTATTAAAAAGCTCACATATAAAATTAATGCTAAAATTATTTTTAGATTTTCCAAATGCAGAGCCCATGCAGCAGATAAAGCTGGAGTGGTTTGGTGTCACATAGGAACTGAATAACCATCAAGACAAAGAGAAAAGATGATGGGATTCTAGTGTATTATAACCATAGAGTTGTTCATCTCAGTTGTTCATCTCTATAACCATAGAGTTGTAATAAATCAGGAAGAGGGGACACCCTCTGACAGAAGTAAGGCTGGGGGAAAGGAATAGACATTGTGAGTACAGTTCTGCAAATATTCAGATGAAATACGTGCTGATCAAAATCCCAAATCAAATCTATTCTCCAGAGCAGACAGCTGATATAAGTTGTCAATTCAGATGCAACTGAAATTCCTGAAAACTGAATTTGGACACCTCTTTTTTTTTCCCCTGTGAATGCATGGGAACAAGCCTTTTCTGAACACGTGCAGAAAACTCAGTCCAATTGAAATAATTCAGCTCTTCCCGTGGGACAGCCAAATCAAATCAATTTTCCCAACTCCATCCAAGCTGTTGAATCGGATCAGATTGATTTGTTAAACTGATCACCTGCGTCAGATTTCGTCTTGCCGTGTGTGTGTGTGTGTGTGTGTGTGTGTTGTTTGCAAGCTGTTCATCATATTTAAAGTGGTCCCTTTGTGATCCTTATGTGAGCAGATTGTAACAATATTCAACAGTATTCTTGGCTGCAGAATAAACGGTTCCTCAGCCAGTGAGTGGGAACAGCCAAAGCCAATTCAGTTGATCGATTTATTAGCTGAAAACATTCTCTGGTCTATTTTCAAAGAATAATTCTTCACGGCGATGGTAGAAAAGCCACCACTGAATTAATTCACTGTCAGATCATCCAATCTAACTTCACATTACGAAATAATGTTTTAACTGGAGAAGTAGAGAAGACCGTAAGACAGGGATTAGATACTATAGGTTAGCCCAGCACTCTATTAGTTGTTGAAACTTATCTAGAGGACAACAAATGGCTTTGAAGAGGAGGCAAGCAGAAAATTTTATATTTCTAAAAGACAAAATGTGACGTATGTGTTGTGATTCAGGGTCAGGATGTGGGTTCGGCAGTTGGGTCGGACGACTCAGAGGAGGAGGAGGGGGGTGTTGAAGAGCTTGCTGATGATGGTCTTGAGGCTCCGCAGAGCCCTCAGCCAGGCTCCTCCCACCTGGTCACGATGGAGACCCAGCTGTGTGAGCCTGACAGCGTGGATGAAGATGACCCACAGCTGGCCCTGTTCAAGGACGCCCTACGCAGGAGGCAGTCAATCAGGAGTAAACAGAGGAAGGCAATGGGGCACCTTGGAAGGAGGCAGAGAGAAGCCACGCCCTGAACTGTATATAAGGGGAATGTGGGGGAGGGCTGGTTTGCTGAAGGCAACCGCTTGAATAGTTCCTGTTTCATAGCTCCTGTTTCATGGTTGGTGTCTTGTTTTGCTCTGTTTTATGTTCATAAACTTGGCAGGCTTCATTCCAGCCTCTTGCCGTTTGTAAAGGGGTTGTCCCTGCTTTTGCTGCAGGGCCGGTAGCAGGCTGGTACAGTACAGTATGACAAAGAATAAGCAAACTGCACAATTTGACAGGTCCGACAATGTCTTCAAAGGACGGGTCACACCAGCTAGTTCCAATGTATTTTGCCGATTGCTCAGCTGTTGTGTGCATGAAAAGATGCAGCCACCTAAAAGGAATTGTGTAGAGATGGAATATTTGTGAACCACATGAATCAGAATCCTGGACAGGGCTTTGAAAGATCAGGAAATTAAGCTTATTGTAGACTGGAGATAGATGATATTGGATCCTTCCCTGTCCCAAAGGTCCACATTTTGGACAGAGAGGACCACTGGTTTGAAAGAGGGGTCAAAATTGTCAAAGCTGAACAGCCCTCTCTCAAAAGAGGAGAGATATGACACCATCTATCTCCAGTCTACCACACAGTCCTTTCCGCAGTTCCAAGAAGGCTCCACCATCCATTTGCACCACTCAGGTGACCCTGAGGACACAGATAAACCTCCAAGTGGCATCAACGACTCTCTAAAAGAGGACACATCCAGGTATTTTGGCTGGCAATAGAAGAGAAAGCATGGAGGTGGGGAAAAAGCAGGGATCCTTCCTGACTTGCGTGGGAGTTAGGAGGCATTTGCTGTTCGGAACTGTGTCAAGGAACACACCGGAAGTCCCAAAGGGCAGGATTCAACCATTAAGCCAATATTAGTCTACTCTTTTTGTCAGAAAATATGGAGAAGCTACCAACGGGATTCTTCATCCTTCTAACAAAGTAATTAGCCTAGGTAAAAAGGGTAGAGAAGTAGGCAGTCCCATTTCAATCAAAAGTGTACAAGAGTCACTTGCCAATCCAATTATGGTAAACAAGCTTGTTGGAAAGCAAAAGGCAGCCTTGTCAGTAATGAAATAGACAGGGCTAAGCCAATAATCTTTCTGCTAACCTGGCTAATCTTGAGGCAGGAGAACATCGCCCCAAGCTGTTTGCCCGCTTGCCTTTCACTCCCATTTGCTAATTATTCTCCATCACCCCAAATGCCTATCACCAAAGAACTGTATAATATTTGGAAAAATCCCAATAATCATGCACAAAAGGGAATACTTGCAGAAGTGAGAAATGCACTTACAGAATTTCCTTTTGTAAGGAAATTTGTGGTAGTGCAAGTTCTCCAATCTGCTTTTGGTCTTGATAGGCTAATTACTTTGTTAGAAGGATGAAGAATCCTTCATGTAAATGTAAATAAGATCAACCCTACTGTGTTACATTCAACCAACATTGGCAAGGCCACAAACAGAATTTGAACAGAACAGAACACAACACAATAGCTTTATTTGGTTAAGTGTGATTAGACACACAAGGAATTTGGTCTCTGGTGCAGAAGTTCTCTGTGTACAGGCAAAGCAACATCAGAAGAAGAAGGAGAAGGAGGAGGAGGAGGAGGAGGAAGTGGCTGACAAGAAGGGGAAGGGTGAGGAGGAGGAGGAAGAGGGAGAAGGAGAAGGAGAAGAAGGAGAAGAAGAAGAAGAAGAAGAAGAAGAAGAAGAAGAAGAAGAAGAAGAAGAAGAAGAAGAAGAAGAAGAAGGAGGAGGAGGAGGAGGAGGAGGAGGAGGAGGAGGAGGAGGGAGGAGGAGGAGGAGGAGGAGGAGGAGGAGGAAGAAGAGGAGGAGGAGGAAGAGGGAGAAGAAGGAGAAGAAGAAGAAGAAGAAGAAGAAGAAGAAGAAGAAGAAGAAGGAGGAGGAGGAGGAGGAGGAGGAGGAGGAGGAGAAGGAGAAGGATTTATTCATGATTGATCACTTTGTTGTTTGTATGTACCCTGAGAGTTTCTGCTCCAGAGACAAATTCCTTGTGCATCCAATCACCCTTGACCAATAAAGAATATTTTATATTCTATATTCTATAAAAGCAGGAAAGGTGTCAGCCAAGTGCTGAGATTCAACCTTGCTTAACTTAGGAATAAAGGCGAATATATGTATCAAAGCAAAATGTTGAAGGATCCAATCTGGGTCAGTCACTGGGATAAGAGGGTTAATCTTCCAAGCTTTTGGACTTGTGCTGGAGCCCATCTTCGTCAAGGAAATACCCTCTAGCTCAGGGGTGTCAAACTCAATTTCATTGAGGGCCGCATCAGCATTGCGGTTGCCCTCAGGGGGCCGGGTGGGTGTGGCCTGGGTGGGCGTGGCCTACTGTGTGGGCATGGCTAGAGTGCGTATGGCCTACTGGGTGGGCGTGGCCAGCTCTACATCGTTGGCATCAAGGGTGCCTATGGGGGCCTGGGCAGGAGTGGGACAGATCTGAGGGTCTCTGGCAGGAGGAGGGTCTCTGGGCCAGGGCCAAGGCAGTGGGGGCCGTTCCCTCACTGTTTCCAGGATGGCTTCGCGGGCCACATGAAACCACTTCGCGGGCCGGATCTGGCCCCCGGGCCTTGTGTTTGACATGTCTGCTCTAGCTAGAGAGTTCTCTGAGGATGGGCTCCAGGAGTGTCCAACCCAGATTGGATCCTACTCAACATTTTGATCCCAGTGATCAACCTAGATTGGATCCTGCTCAACATTTTGAGATGGGGGGGGGGTCCTTGATGCTTTCTGAGTTTGCTTGTTTTCTTGCAAATGTTTCATTACCCAAGCTATGTTACATCATCAGTGCTCAGCAATGATTATGCTACCAAATTTGGGGCATGAAATGTCTGCAAGAAAACAAGCAAACTCAGACAGCACCAAGGATGACAACCACTTCCTCCTCCTCCTCCTCCTCCTCCTCCTCCTCCTCCTCCTCCTCCTCTCCATAACCCCCACTCTCTTCTAGTACTAATGATGTTACATAGTTTGGGTAATGAAACATATGCAAGAAAACAACCAAGGTCAGGGAGCACCAAGGATGACCTTCTCCTCCTCTTCCTCCTCCTCCTCTTCCTCCTCCTCCTCCTTCCCCTCCTCCTCCTCCAACTTCCAAGGTGAATAAAACAACTCCTAGGTTGGAAATGCCATCTTCTTCCATATAGTTTTATTTACAATTCTACGCAATTTTAGTCCCGTTGTGTAACCCTGGTTCCTTCTATTAATAATTTACCAGGAGGATTAGCACAGTCTCCCTTTTACAGTCGCTGCCCAAAGATCCTTCGCTTCATGTTGCCCCCTCCTTGACAAATCTACGTGATCATTAAGTGCTGAAAGACTACAGTACAGAAAAAGGAATTAATCAATATTTCATTCCTGATGAGTCATTCATTTGATGGGCATCTCTGGCAACAGCCAATTGCTCTACTTACTCAACTGTTAGCTGTCAAGCACGATTGGGAAACTCTTTTACTTAAAGGTTATTGAAAAATGAATTTGTTTTCTCTTTAGGCTCCCTGGGCTTATTCAAAACTTAATTATGGGGGAAGGGAGGGAGATAGGAAGAACGAAAGCGAGGGAGACCACAATTCTCCAAATGCCGAATAAGGGAAGGCTACTCAGCAGAAGTCACTTTTCTTGCAAACTGCAGTAAGTAAGTAAGTGGCCCTCGAAATTTTGGGCACCAGGGACCAGTTCCGTGAACAGAGGTTTTTCTGTGGACCGGAGGGGGGGGGTATGGTTTTGCATGCGGTCTGCGTTCCGTGGATGGGGCTTCGCTTGTTTGTGCGACCTGGTTTCTGGCATGGCATGGACCAGTGCCGGTCCACAGACCGGGGGTCAGGGACCCCTGCATTAGAGGAACAAGAAGGGCAAGAGCCAAGCAGCATGTGCCAGAACTGATAAACCACATTTTTTTTTAAATTGAGAGATAATGTCGAAAATGAAGACAAGTTCCTGGATTCACTATCACGAATTTCATAGAATTGGAGAGGTTTCGTTTCCACTTGGAAACTGCTTCTGGACTTTGTGCTTGAGGGGTGTGTGCGTTTGTGTGTGTGGGGGAATGAAACTTTGATTTTGGGTTTTACCGGTGCGATAGATTTGTTGTTATCAAAATGGCTAGTTTGTGCTATTATGTAAAAAAAAAAAGTTGAGGGTTGATGTTATTATCTTATCCTACTGCCCCAAAGAGAGTTGGAAGTCAATGCTTTTTCTTTCATTTTCCCCTTCTTTTATACCCTTTCCTTTCCCTGTATCTTTGAGGCCACTTGGAGGTTTGCCTGTGTCCTCAGGGTCACCCGAGTAGTGCAAATGGGTGTAGAGCCTTCTTGGCTGCAGGATGTTTTTTGCCCTGGGTCCCTTCCCTGTTGAACACTCTCTAAAAGAATGCAAATGACCAGCTGTCTAGAAGGAGTATAAATCCTTCCATTCCCCACCATCCAGTCAGAGCTGAAGAAGCTTCTTAGATGAGAAATGAAACATCTTCAAACAAAAAAAGTCTGGTTGCCTCCTAAAAAAGCACCTTTGAGTGGTAACCAGAACTGGACACAGCATTCCAAATGTGGCCTTAGAAATGCAGTATAGTACTGTCACTTATCATGAACTTAGGCTATCCTCCTCTTAATCATTGTGAAGATCTTGTTGTCATGCTTCCGACAGATGAAGCTCTTCAAAGAACTTTGAGCCATTGTTTACCTTAAATAATCTTTATTTGAGTAGCATAGCATTGGCACTAACATAGCCAAAAACTGAGTTCCCCTCCCCTCAGCACATAGTATCAAAGCACAATTCCTTCCTCTAATTAACAGTCATGAATCACATTCTTCAATTAGTTTGAAATGCAGGCTTCCCTCGAGCTTTCCAGCCCACCAATTCTTTATCATCTCTTATTTCAATAACCTTAGTTCTCACACTAGTTACAGTATTGTTATGTCTAGCTAAACTCTCATGCACATTCCTTCCCCCCAACATCATCTATCACTAACTCTAACTCTAAGAGCAAAACATAAGAAGAAAATGGTTGCAACTTCATCTGTTGTCAAAGCAAAAACATCCGAAGTTAGCAGCATTGACAATTGTGCTATGTTTGGGTTGTGGCCAGTAGCTATCAGATAACGATAGCAAGAGAGGACTTCCCATCTCTTTTCTGGGATCATCCTAGAGGAACCTAGTGGAGAAATGTGAAAAAAACAACTGTTCACTCCTGGTCTGATCTAAACGTTGTTGAATTTGTGAACTGGGTGATTTTGCCATTTTGGTCTGGCATCCCCCCCCCCCTTGGGGGTTTTGTGCTCAGAGCCAGACATGCTGTGATCTTTGATCATCCTAAGAATCAACTGAGCATGACTCCTTGCAGATCACACACTTCTTAAGAATTACACCCAATAACTTCTCAGAGAAAAGGTCTTTCGAGACTGTGAATCAGGAGTTGAGTATTTTTCATGCCGTGATAAAAGTCCTTCCACGTATAATTTAATGGAAAAGAGGGGGAGAAAGAGACAGGAAAGCATTGCGGGGGAAGTTAAACTGGAAAATAAAAAACAAGAACAAATGCAGTATTTATTTTCAGCCTGAAGCTTAAATCCTTGCCAATATATAAATTCCCATTTAACAAGTGCAGTGTTATCAATAAATGGATTAACTATTTATGTTAATCTAAATCATTTATATGTGTGCTGCTTTACATTTTAATGACCGGCAGAAGGTCTATGCTGTGCCCTTGAACTACACAGAGGAGGAGGAAGAGGAGGAAGAGGAGGAGGAGGAGGAGGAGGAGGAGGAGGAGGAAGAGGAGGAAGAGGAGGAGGAGAGGTGATTCCTACAAAGCACACCTCTGAAGCAGCTTTGCAATATGAGGAGGTTCCTGACTTCTAAATAATGGTCTGGTGCAACCACTTCACCATCCTTATATGTTAGAAACATATACATTGCGTGTTACATGTTAACCACACAAACAGCAGCAAAGTAAAATGGGTTTCCTCTTATCTTAATACAAAATATCTCACAGTGGTGACTCATCCCTCCCTGGATAGTCCTGCTAGTGGTGCGCCACTGATGTGGCTCAGAAGCCCATTGTATTCATGGTATGGCTGATCACGAAAGACTAATGCCTTCAAGTATCTAATGAGAATGTGGATTCATGGCGGTGCAGAAACTATGAGGTTAATATGCAACCATGAGTTTGCTGATTACCATCGCCAACGCGATTCCCATGAAAGAAGGCAAATATATGTGCCAACACCCCAGAAGACAAGCTCAGGATCCAAAAAGATCTTGACAAACTTGAACAATGGGCCCTATCCAACAAAATGAGTTTCAGTGTGAAGAAAAGCAAAGTCTTACATCCAGGCAAGAAAAATCAAAGGTACAAGTACAGATTGGGCAAGACCTGGCTCCAAAACAGCAACTGGGAGAGGGACCTTGGAGTCCTAGTGGACCATCACTTAAACACGAGCCAGCCGTGTGTAAAAGCAGCCAAAAAAGCTAATACAATCCTGGGTTGTATAAACAGTGGCATAGAATCAAGATCACGCAGAGTATTAGTACCGCTTTATAAAACCCTAGTGAGGCCACACCTGGAATAC
Organism: Vipera ursinii; assembly: GCF_947247035.1. Taxonomy (NCBI): domain Eukaryota; kingdom Metazoa; phylum Chordata; class Lepidosauria; order Squamata; family Viperidae; genus Vipera; species Vipera ursinii. The sequence goes on from NC_139518.1 coordinate 97,453,688, forward strand.
TGCATCCAATTTTGGTCCCCATACTACAAAAAAAAAAGATGTTGATGGGAGATGACCAGGATGTTTATGAGGGAGGTGTCAAACACATCATCAGTCTTGAGTTCTTTTGCACCCACAAGAGATTTAAGTCCAGCCTACCTTGAGTTCTATTGCCTAATCATTTTGACTATTAGTAGTTCAAACATTTGAGCTGCCTGGACTCCTGATTTCCTGTGCTTGATATTGCCAGTTCCTGCTGGAACTAGCAAGGGAGACTTGCTTCATTCTTAAGAAGAATATATGGGTCCTCCAAACAATTAAGGAGAGTGGGAGAACATAGAGGTCAGATGGCAGCCATAGCTTATGCTCCTTGCCATCAGATCCTCTGTCCCACCTCCAGCCAAATGGGGCAACCATTTCAGAGTTGAAAGGGACCTTGGAGGTCTTCTAGTCCAACCCCCTGCTCAGATAGGAAGCTCTATACCATTTCAGACAAATGGCTGTCCAGTCTCTTCTTAAAAACCTCCAGTGTTGGAGTAGCTACAACTTCTGGAGGCAAGTTGATCCTCTGGTTAATTGTTCTAACAGTCAGGAAATTTTTCTTTAGTTCTAGGTTGCTTCTCTCCTTGATGAGTTTCCATCCATTTCAGTCTACCTAACAATCAGACCTTGTCTACTTCTGGGGTTATAAAAAAGCAACTTCACTCTCAGTCTTACTGACCTGAAGCAGAAGAATCAGGAGCCAACACTACAACTAAAGTAAAAAATGAAAGCGTAAGTAACTGTCAGGCCGTGCCAGATGTGAACTTGCTCCCTCAACCACAATTCCCAAATCAGCAATGGCTATTAATCAAATGTTATAACAAGCTGGTTGCAACAGCACTTTGTAGCCATGATTAATTAGTCAGAAGCTTCCAAAAAAAAGAGGAGAAAACTCACTTATTCAACCAGCAATTTGACATCTCAAGGCTAGGAAATGTACAAATTTCAAGTGTAGGGCTGTGGCGAGGCTGTTACTCATTTGCTCAGGTCTGGGACCAATTTGGAACAGCTTCCCTCCAGAAGTTGTGAATGCTCCAACACTGGAAGTTTTTAAAGAAGAGACTGGACAATCATTTGTCTGGAATAGTATAGGGTTTCCTGCCTGAGGAGAGGGTTGGACTAGATGACCTCAAAGGTCTCTTCTCTTCTCTTCTCTTCTCTTCTCTTCTCTTCTCTTCTCTTCTCTTCTCTTCTCTTCTCTTCTCTTCTCTTCTCTTCTCTTCTCATTCCCTATTCTATTCTATTCTATTCTATTCTATTCTATTCTATTCTATTCTATTCTATTCTATTCTATTCTATTCTATTCTATTCTATTCTATTCTATTATTTCTTATTCTATTCTATTCTATTCTATTCTATTCTATTCTATTCTATTCTATTCTATTCTATTCTATTCTATTCTATTCTATTCTATTCTATTCTATTCTATTCTATTCTATTCCTAATGGATGATCACTTAAATATGAAGCAGCAGTGCAAAAAAGCTAATATACTCCTTGGTTGTATAAACAGAGGCATAGAATCAAAATAACATGAAGTATTAGTACAACTTCATAGAATCTTAGTAAGACCACACCTGGAATATTGCATCCAGTTTTGGTCACCACATTACACAAAAAGATGTTGAGACTTTGGGAAAAGTGCAAAGAAGAGCGACTAAGATGATTAAAGGCTTGGAGACTAAAACATATGAAGAACGGTTGCAGGAATTGGATTTGGCTAGTCGAGAGAAAAGAAGGACTAGGGGTGAGATGATAGCAGTGTTCCAATATTTGAAAGACTGCCACAGGGAGGAGGGGGTCAACGTATTTTCCAAAGCACCAGAGGGCAGGACAAGAAACAATGGATGGGAATTAACCAAGGAGGGAAGAAACCTGGAATTAAGGAAAAAAATTCCTAACGGTGAGAACAAGTAACCATGGAATGACTTGCCTTTACAAGCTGTGAATGCTCCATCACTGAAGGCTTTGAAGAGCCATTTGTCTGAAATGGGATAGGGTCTTCTGCTTGAGCAGGGGGATTGGACTAGAAGACCTCTAAGGTCCCTTCTATTCTGACTCAACCCTACTTTTCTGCTGGAGGCGTAGAAACCCACTTCCCAGCCTTCTGCTAGCAAGCCGATACTACACAGGACAATCTGAACAAGGTGATCGGACTGAAGTCTTGTTTAATCCAGTCCAACGTACAGTCTATTGATCTATTTATTCCTACAGATGACTGACATTTGTGCACCGTTGTTGTGATGGACTCTTTCTTGTCGTAGACGTTTTTATATGTGATAGGGGCTCTTCTGGCTGTGACACTGGGTGAATCATTCGTGAGCACCTTGATGGATAGCTGTCATCAGGACCACCTTCTCTGTGGAATTGTCTATTTCAATATGTTCAAGAATAGCTGACCTACAGGGATACTGAGACTTGAATACACATCCAAGTTGGGAGGAGGGCTAACATTTCTTCATTTGCGGGCTAAGGGAAAAGAGAAGAGACAGACGATAGCAGAAAAAGTCTAACCAAGTGTTGAGGCTGAACACTGACACCACCACCCTGGAGTTTTGGCAGAGGAATCTTTCCCATGGACCAGTGATTTTTGAAGATGAACTGTCTGTTTGACCACTACTCACCCAGTCTCTGAAGAAGGAAGGAAGGAAGGAAGGAAGGAAGGAAGGAAGGAAGGAAGGAAGGAAGGAAGGGAGGGAGGGAGGGAGGGAGGAAAGGGAAAGAAAGAAAGAAAGAAAGAAAGAAAGAAAGAAAGAAAGAAAGAAAGAAAGAAAAGAGGGTCGGAAGGAAGGACAGAAAGAAAGAAAAGGGAGGGAGGGACAGAAGAAAGGAAAAGAAACAAAGAAACAAAGAGAAAGAAAAAAGGAAGGAGGGAGGGGAGAGAAAGAAAAAGGAAGGAAGGAAGGAAGGAAGGAAGGAAGGAAGGAAGGAAGGAAGGAAAGAAAGAAGGAGGGAGGGATGGAGGGAGGAGAGAAGAAAGAAAGAAAAAGAAATAAAGAAAGAAATGAAGGAAAGAAGGAAGGAAAAGACAGAAAGAAAGAAAGAAAGAAAGAAAGAAAGAAAGAAAGAAAGAAAGAAAGAAAGAAAAAAAAGAAAGAAAGAAAGAAAGAAAGGAGTGTCAGAAGGAAGGACAGAAAGAAAGAAAAGGGAGGAAGGGAGGGAAGGAAGAAAGGAAAAGAAAGAAAGAAAGAGAAAGAAAGAGAAAGAAAGAAAGGAGGGAGGGAGGAGAGAGAAAGAAAAAGGAAAGAAAGAAAGAAAGAAAGAAAGAAAGAAAGAAAGAAAGAAAGAAAGAAAGAGAAAGAAAGAAAGGAGGGAGGGAGGAGAGAGAAAGAAAAAGGAAAGAAAGAAAGAAAGAAAGAAAGAAAGAAAGAAAGAAAGAAAGAAAGAAAGAAAGAAAAGAGGGTCGGAAGGAAGGACAGAAAGAAAGAAAAGGGAGGGAGGGACAGAAGAAAGGAAAAGAAACAAAGAAACAAAGAGAAAGAAAAAAGGAAGGAGGGAGGGGAGAGAAAGAAAAAGGAAGGAAGGAAGGAAGGAAGGAAGGAAGGAAGGAAGGAAGGAAGGAAGGAAGGAAGGAAAGAAAGAAGGAGGGAGGGATGGAGGGAGGAGAGAAGAAAGAAAGAAAAAGAAATAAAGAAAGAAATGAAGGAAAGAAGGAAGGAAAAGACAGAAAGAAAGAAAGAAAGAAAGAAAGAAAGAAAGAAAGAAAGAAAGAAAGAAAGAAAGAAAGGAGTGTCAGAAGGAAGGACAGAAAGAAAGAAAAGGGAGGAAGGGAGGGAAGGAAGAAAGGAAAAGAAAGAAAGAAAGAGAAAGAAAGAAAGGAGGGAGGGAGGAGAGAGAAAGAAAAGGAAAGAAAGAAAGAAAGAAAGAAAGAAAGAAAGAAAGAAAGAAAGAAAGAAAGAAAGAAAGAAAGAAAGAAAGAAAAAAAGAAAGAAATGGGGAGGGAGGGAGGGAGGGAGGGAGGGAGGAAGGAAGGCAGGCAGGCAGGCAGGCAGGCGGTGGTTTTAAATCAAACAGTGATATTCTGCAAATGGTAAAAATGGCCTTCTTCCAATAGCGGGTTGTGTGTGTCTCTCTCTCTCTCTGTGTGTAGGGGGGAGGCTTTACATCTTTTGTAGGATTTGCCAAAGGTGTCTAATAAGCTTGTTGCTAGGTGATTCATGGCATTAGGTGACAGGCACAAATACTTCTGATGAGCTGCAGTCTGCCAACCAAGCCAGCTTCTTGCTGAGTGGGCTCCCCGTTGCCTTGGTAAATGTTAATTTTGAAGGAATAGGGAAAACCAGCAATGCTGGACTCGGCTCAACCACACACACACACACACACACACACACAAAATACCTGAAAGTGGTTTTTAAGGTCACACTCCGATCTACAGAGAAAGTCAGGAGAACTTCTCAGATTGCTCGATTTCCCCCGCAAGCCTTGCCCAGTGGCGGGCAAGAAAAACCTCTGTTTCTCCTATAAACTGGATCCTGGCAATCCCAAACAGGTCAACCTGATCGCAATAAGAGCCTTGGTGGAGCAGTGGGATGATGCCTCCTTAAGTAACACCAGCTGCCTGCAATTAGTGCAGGTTCGAGTCCCACCAGGCTCAAGGTTGACTCAGCCTTCCAACCTTCCGAGGTAGGTAAAATGAGGACCCAGATTGTTGGGGGCAATTAAGCTGACTTTGTAATAATGCCGCTTGGGGTGTGTGTGTGTGAAAGCCCTAACAAGCAGGCATATACATAGAATGAAGGCTACTGCTAAGCTTGTAAGCCGCCCTGAGTCTTCGGAGAAGGGCGGGATATAAATGTAATAAATAAATAAATAAATAAACCAAACCAGACTGCTATTTCCATAGATGATCAGGTTGCAAATATTTAATTTTAAAACCAGTGTCCTCTCTTAGCAGGAAAAAAAAGGAGCCAGGATGAGGAGAAGGTGGGGAGAACTGGGGGAACTGGCAATATCAACAAGAGAGGCAGGACCGATTCGAGACTGCTCCCCTTTCAAATTCATTGGGTTTTAATGAGACTGAAGTTAATTGGGGGGGGGCTTTGATTTTTAACGGCATCGATTTCCCTGCTTAGTTTCAGAGCCTGTGCTTTTCAGTTGTTTGTAAGCGGTCTTTAAGCAGAAAAGTGGGGCATAAATTCAATAGGGAAGAATAAATAACTCTAAAGCTGATCAGTCTGCAGAGAAGTGGCTTAGGGATAGTCCTGATGGGGTGAAGAACATGTCAGCTTGCATCTGCAGTTTGGGTTCACGTTCCTTTCATACCTGCTGTCCAGAACTGGAATTAAAACATACGAAGAACGATTGAAGGAATTGGGTGTGTCTAATTTAATGAAAAAAAGGGACGCGGTGGCTCAGTGGGTTAGGACGCTGAGCTTGTCAATCAGAAGGTCGGCAGTTTAGCGGGTCGAATCCCGAGTGCCGCGTAACAGAGTGAGCGCCTGTTACTCGTCCCAGCTTCTGCCAACCTAGCAATTTGAAAGCATGTCAAAATGCAAGTAGGAAAATAGGGACCACTCCGGTGGGAAGGTAACAGCGTTCTGTGCGCCTTTGGCGTCTAGTCATGCCGGCCAC